>NC_056747.1:1222037357-1222194857 GCF_019279795.1 Protopterus annectens | reverse complement strand
GTGTGTGTGTGTGTGTGTGTGTGTGTGTGTGTGTGTGTGCTATAGAAGTCTGAAATAAAAGGCTGTCTTTGCGTTATAAAATTTATGTTTAGCTGCTTGAAGGTTTTGCAGCATCATATCAGATCACATTGTAGCAAACTAGATTCATTTGTTAGTCTGTCATTACTGCGATCTGCACTCTTTTATCCAGGAAACGTCTGCTACTCGATCTTTACTAGTTAATACCAAGGTGATGATGCCACTATCACCAGTAAAGCATTATACTGAATAGCTTCCTTATGAATCCATCTTCTAGGAAATGTGTAATTCAGAGTTTGTTGTTACTGCCAAAGTGTGTGTTTCTGGTATTTTAGGTTTCTTGTATATAGACCTTTTTATTGAAAGCATCTAACGATTTGCTTACCCTCCGTTTGACCGTAGACATATTAGGATGATGTTTAAGCGTGGATATGGCACTATCTATTGGTTCAATGTGCCTTATTCTGATCAGAATTCATAGAGTGTGAGAAGGCAAGGGATAAAATGATAACCTGAACCTATGAGCAACTAAAAATAGTTAATCAGTGCAGAATCATTCAAAAGAATAAACACACATGCACATATTTCCTGCTCATGCAATCTTCTTTTTCAAATGACTCAAAACATTTCTAAAGCTCGCAAGACTGCTTTTTATGTTTTGATTTAGGTCATTACTGGAAGTTTTATCCATTTGTCTCTGCACATTCATTAAATGTTTACACTATGCTGCTTTATTATGTGACAAAAATAAAATTTTCATTTGCCATACAGCTTAATGTTTAAAGTAATGAACTGTGACTCAATTTGGCATAGTTGATTCAAGTAGAAACAAGTTTGGTTCCTATACTGTCTGACTCTTTGTTTTAATACTGCATGATTTTACAGACACACAATCACACACACACACACACACACACACACACACACACACACACACACACACACACACACACACACACACACACGTGCACACACACACACACACACACACACACACACACACACACACACGCACACACACGCACACACACACACACACACACACACACACACACACACACACACACACACACACACACTAATAATCCTTTGAAGAAAAAATAATATTTATGAATAATAACACATTGCATACACACTCCTAAGTCTAAGCTATTTATGGGGGGGGGGGGGAATATATATATATATATATATATATATATATATATATATATATATATATATATATATATATATATATATATAGGTATACTTCATATGACCTAAATTTCATTTGACTGAAATTCATTTGACTGAGACCAAAACACTGAAAGTTCAAAAGACTGAAAACTCATTTGGCTGAAACTCATAACACTGACACATTAAAGTAAGAGGTATATGCCCTTTTTCCCACAGTAGTACGATCCTGGAGTTAGTATATACAGTTAGGGTGTGTGTGGGGGGCAAAGCGCCCCACATAGTTTAGGTAAATATTGTTTTCTGCAAAGAGTTATTCATTGCAGTTATAAATATCCATGTGTATGGTTTAAAATGTATAAAGTATGTGGGGGGCTGTGCCCCCCCCCCCACTCCCCTAACTATTAAGACCAAGACTGAAAAACTGGATAACTGCATGGCTGAATGGAAGGACACAAAAGGTTGTGTGAGAAAGGAAAATATCAGCAGATATGAAAATTACTAATAGAGGACCCCAGGCATCTCTCCTTAGTCCGGCACACATCTGTTTTAGACACATCTGACAGAATAGAGAACAGAGGTGACCTCTTAAGTGATAACATTGAGACAGCTACAACAGTGGAGTTTTGGGGGAGGAACCTAGTAAAAGATTCTGAAAGGCAAAGCAAATAGGTAGAAAGGTAGCATTTGAGGTACAGTATAAATAAATACAAAGTACTGCACTAAAGACATAGGGCAGGATTCACGAAGCCTCCGTGTAAGAGTTATAACTCATACATGGAGGCTGCAGTTAAACGGAGTGATGTCAGCATGCTCTGCATATTCATGAGTGCATGCTGAATCACACCTAAGGCTAACACGGTCCGTGTAAGACAGTAGGGGGCGTGTCCGTAGGCCGAGCCCTGTAAGCAGACACGCCCCCAGAAGAGTAAAAGTGCCCAAAGTAAACACCCACGACAGAGTCCATGGAAATGTGAATAAACACAACACAACACATATCCCCACAGACTACAAACATAAAATGTACAAATGAACATCTCATAATTTTTTTTTAAATTGTAAAGATGTTTAACCGTGAGTGCGCTCGTTTGCGCGGGCATGCCCGTAGCACAGCCACAGTTAGCAGTCAGTGGGAAAGCATATAAGAACTAAATATGCAAAATAAGCCAAGAAGCAATAGCGTAGCAGTAGAGATGTTGGCTGAAGAGCAGGCATTCATGGTTCGAGCCCCCACAACACCAATTTTTATTTTTAGCAAAATAAGCACGAAACAAGTCCCTGACAAATATGTACACATAAAATCACATTTTATGTAAAATGCAATGAAATAGCCCATTTATACTGAAGAAATGTGAGGTAACAAAACAATAAAAAATGCCAGATGTGCCCATAGCTGAGCTACAGTTTAACAGGGTGAGTGCATCTGCCCGTAGGTGAGCAGTGGTTTAATTGGTGCAAAATGAGTGCCCGTAGCTGATCAGTGGTTTAACACGCTAAATCTATGTGTCCCTAACTGAGCTGAGCGTAATATGCGTGCTGATAGCCAAATGAGGCTTAAACCAGCGTACCCCGTTTGCGTGGAGCTGCACACCGTGCAAACAAGCTAACCAACGGGCAACGTTGAGCAAGCCGTATCAAAACTGCCTTTACACAGACACACCCCTCAGCTTGTCTAGACAGTCATAAAAAATAAAAAGTAGTGGCCAGGTTCGAACCCAGGATACTATACACCATAGTCAAGGTACTGAACCACTAAGCCATGACAGCAGTGCCTATAAATGCAATAATAGCAAATATATAGGAATGAATACAAACTGGAGCATGACAATGCAGGTTTAGTGAAGTTGATACAATTCCAAATTGGCCAATCACAGATATGTGCGGGAAAAACGGACTATATAAGTCCCATAGGCGGGAATACACAGCATAAACGATTGTAGAACTGACTTGCAGCCAGAATGACAGGAGTAGGTGAGGGTAGTTGCTTTCAAGCACAGAGGTGGGGCGTTGAGGAGTCCAGGTACATGGTCTGGCTCCTAGTCCACAATCATGAGGCCCAACTCATGCAGGGCCAGGTCCTGTGGGGAGCATATAGGGCTGAGGCTTGGGACCGGTTGGCTCATGATCTCACCAGTGCCACAGGGATTCCAAGGACTGGTGAGCAGGTCCGTCACCACCATGCAGACCTGAAGAGATGCAAGCAGGACCAATTGAACCTTTGGATCCAGGAGGCCCGGCAAATGCCCAACGCCCCACTACTGAGTAAGTTACATTTAATTATGTATGTAAAAAATTAAACTAGCTGATATTATGGAGATGTGTATTCCAATATTGCTTCATTTATATTACAGCTGCAGGTGTCCGTTCTGCGAACCGCAGAGCCTATGGCGATAGGCTGGTGCGGTTGCGCCACCAGGCAGGTCAGTAATCCACTACCAGTAACTGTAAAGAAATATAAAAGTATGACAGTCAGCAAAAGAGTGCAGTGTAGTCACTAAGTAATAAAATGTGCAAGTGACAGTGTGAAAGTGTTTGCAAGTATTGCTTGATTACAAAAGTGTGTTGCAGTCTGTAATCCAAATAGAAAAATGAAAATGTCTGACATAAATTCTGAAATAAAGATGCCCCACCTGTAAGAAAATAGTACACAACCTGCAGCAGGCTGAAAAGTACAGCTGCAGAAGATGATGAAATCACATGTGTGAAATATATCCCTGTTGAAATACTGAAACATGACAGAAGTGAGACTGCTGGAAAGGATTGTAATAACTACTGGTAAAACATGTCAATAAAGCCTAGAAGTAAGTACCATCCTGAACAGTAAAATTAAAACAAGTGAGAGAGTGTGAGAAAGTGTCATGAATCCAGCAATGCAGTAGTAATAACCCCTGAATAAAGTATACTGCAGTCAAGACAGAATGAAATGCATGTGAGAATCAAAACCAAACAGCGAAATCTGTTCAAAGTGTTGCTGCATCTGGAATGTGTATCCCAAAATCTGGATATGTTGCTCTCAGTCTGCAATATGCAGATAGTATGATTGTCTGATATACCAAACATCCACACCTGTCTATAGCTATATAAAGCAAATGTAGCAGGATGATGTAGCTGAACAAAGCTAGATATGAATGTGTATGAAGAACAATAAAATGTATATTGATGTTGCAGTAACAGTCCTATCACCAAGTTGAAGTAGTTATCATATAGGAAACTGTAGTTAGAACAGTAGTGTGTATATATGTGCAGCTATTAGAAATGTACAGCATATGTATTGGTATTCAAAGGTGTTAATATTATTTTCTTCACCCCACCCTATAACCACATATAACCCATTCCACGTGAAAATGGTATGTGCAATCACAATTAACACCCCTGGACATTTGTCCTGTTGGGTCATATATATTTGCCTGTCTGTTGATGCATCTGCCCTGTTCATACATCCAAACCTGATGGCCTGTTGCCATCAATCAATCCTGCATGTTGTTGGACTGTGTATTGCTGTTCAAATTATGCATGTGTTATGCTAGCTGTTCAATGGTGTGAATATCTGGGTGTTTGGTTAATGGGAATACTAATGCATGCTATTACAACTAATTGTGAATGGTATTATATGTCACTAACCCAAACTGTCATGACATAATGCAAAACATAGGACGACAGGGAAGGCGGGTTCCAGCGGACCCACCTCTCCCACCTCAGCTGGCGAGTGCACCTGGCACTAGTGCCCAGTCTGGACCCTCCTCTAGTGGCCCTGTGCCACCTGTGGGTGGAAGCGCTGCAGGGGATGGGGCTCGTCCTCCCTCTGCAAGTGTGGCCTGAGGATAACCACCACTCACCCTCCGTAGCGTCCGGACTGTGGTGCATAGGGAGATCTGGGACTCTGTTCTCGAGCCCCTATGCCAGCTTGAGACACAGGTGGCACAACTTACGGGCATGCCTGTTGCCCGGCCTACACAGCCCCCAGCACAGCCCCGTCCTGGGCAGTGAAGGAACAGTGGCAACTGCCTATGGGTGGGGATATCAGTTCCACTGTTGCCATCTGTGGGCTCATGGGTTCTGGATATCCAAACCTCCATCCCCGTCAATTGTGTAACCCCCCACACGTGTCATACACCGCCCCTGTATGTGTCTTATTTGTCTTGTCTGTTTACCTACCCAATCTACCTCCCCATCTATACCGACTTCCTTCACCTGACATACCACTCTCACTTGAAAAAAAAAAATAAAAAAAAGGGCACTCTGTACCCACAAAAAAATTACGCCCCATACATAGCTGCCCATTCCGCACACATATCTGCTGGACATGGAAACTATCAATTACAATTGGCTGTACAACAAGTATTATTGTTGTCCTGACACCTCTCTCAGGAAGGTTTCAAATGTCACACCAAATTACATACATATGCGCAGCTGTTGCTGATGAAGAAATGGGCAGCTATGGGCCTTACCTACATCCCTCCTGCAAATCCCAAGCTTGTTTCCCTACTGTCTTACCCTCTTTGTGACCCCTTTTTCACCACTTTCCTGTCTCCCCATTTTCATTTCTTTCAAAGAAAATAGCGCGGGTGTGCGCCAGAGTAAGCACTGTTAAGTGGTTGTAAGTGGGTGTGTGCATGTGTGCGCTGAGCTAACCGCCAGTGCGCATGCCTGAGCTCTGCGCAAACCAGCGCTAACCCGGTTACAACTGCTTAAAAGTGCCTTAGTCACTTTGACCGGTCCTGTAGTCAGTTCAAAAGCAAAATAAAATCCCACTGTCAGTCCCGAACCCAGGACCTTGGAAACAGTAGTCTGTATGACCTACCACTAAGCATTGACTCTTATACAAGAACATTGTGCTAAAATAAATATAACATGTAATAGTAGGGATGAATGTAAATGGAATATAGGATGTGTAGTACACAAAGCATGTCATTTAGAATTACTGTCAAAACTACTGGATTCCCATAATAGTAGTGTGTGAACAGAAACAGCCATGCTGGTTGGTAGCTTGTAGGTAATAATGTCAGTTAATGTACATATATAAATGTATGTATATTTACATATATATATATAAATCTATATCTATATATAGCTGTAGGTGTCATTGTGCATACATACTTACTACAGGGAACAGGAGAGAGGAATGGAGAAATGTGAATCTACAACACAGCCTGAATCATGAGAGAGATACTAACCTCTACACTCACAGAACAGTGTCCACAGCATACCAGCATGGTCCCGGCCCTTACAATCTGAAAGGGCAACGCCTATCTCACATACCCTTTTATAGCACTGTCCTGAAATCACAGTGAAAACTGCAATCAGTACACAACTGGCTGCATGCAATTAGCAAATGCTGGCTTACAATTGGTGCAGAGGCCATCACATGGACCTATAAAGATACCTACAAAAGCATCCTGTACTAACACTCCACACATGCAATACATTCATTGCACTGTCTGGAAGCAGACAGAGGGAGAGAGACAAACCGAGACAGAGAGAAAAAAAAACACACGCTACACACTGTGACTCTAAGCTGTCAGCAGTGACAGTAGCAGCAGGAAGCAGAAGCAGTGGTAACGCAACCAGCTGTGACAAACACAGGTAATGCAAAGTATCAGGTTAATAGTCTGCATACTGTGAACCCTCCAAATGTGTCATAGGTCTGTATCTATAGGTATGTCCATGTGATATGTTGTGTGTACGTAGTTCCACCAAAAGGGGATGACTATACATTACATGTCAATCAGTGTTAGGCCATGATCCTGGCAGCAGTTGTCTGTGCGTTGCCCTCAGCAATGGCTGTAGTGACTGCTTTGAAAGGTCAGCCAGGTTCAAAAGGCAGGATCAGCCCATCACAAAGGCAAACTGGCTGGGAACAAGTGTCTGCAGGTACCCGATATCACTGCATATGCATCCCATACTGAATAATTCCATAGCTTAGCAGACCAGGCCGGTTATGCATATGATGTTGTAGTTCCCAGGGTCAGTAGAGGTGCCTCCTTAGTGGTGTGGGACCACTGTTGCTGTATGCCAATGTCCAGGTACATATCCTGTAGTATGGCCAAGATTAATTATCAGTCTTATATGCAGCTGTATGTCCTCTTGGAGTGCATGTAGCACACATCCAGGGATACCATCAGGTCACAGTGATGCTGTGTGTTCTGCTTTGCTGAGGGCGGCCCTCACCTGGACATGTGAGATGATAGGGAGGTTACATACAGCTGTGATAAGTATTTCAACTGGTGGGGGAGAAGGAGGGGGGATATGTGCACCGAACCTGTCTGCAAGAATGTTGCCAATATCTGTGTGTTTGGTGAATGTTAAGTAGGTGTGTATTACCGCAGAGCATATCTGAGGCATTTGGTCCATATGTGTAACATAACTGAAGAAGGCCTTGTGGTTATCCATAGTGTTTGTGGCCATTTCTCTCCCAGAGTAGGCCGTGGCCGTTGTTATGAGAGACCGTAGCGTAGTACCAGTGCTGACCACAGATGCCTTCCCTTAATGTGAATCTGCTCTGTCCTGCAGTAGCCTCCTGCTATTGTTATACAATCTTCCTCTGGCTGGGGTCCACCGGACAGGATGCCTAACCTTTGTGCATAGGGTCTGGGTTAGAAATTCCATGCAATCTGTGGGATGTCCATGGTAAGCATTTGCAAAGGGGTCAGCAGTGTGGGTTGTGGCTTCCACTGGCCCAGTGTGCTGCATGGATACCATCTCAGTCCTAACAAGTGAATAACTGTCTAATCACATACATATCAAAGTAGTCTACTGTGCTGGTGGTGGTGGTGGGATATGTATATCCAGGCCGAGTAACTTGTGTCCACATCACACTAGTGGATGGCATCCCACATACAGTACCTTGGGATGAACCCCCAGAGTGAGGTTGTGCATCGGACCTGTCAGTGTGTGCTGACTGATGGGGCATGCTACTATGTTGTGTGGAATGTGGCAGGTATTGTTGCACAGGTGTTGGCTGAGCACTGATATCTGGCCATGTACTTGTGTATCCACCACGAGACACACACATGCAACATATGGAAGTAGTAGTATATCACTACACATGAGTATCATGTATAGTATGTGTGCCATATATTGCTGACATAGTCTGCTGATATCCTGTTTGTGTTCTCTTCCAGGAGATGGCGTCAGCGTAATCCCACCTACTCTGCAGCGGAAGATGAGGAGATACACCAGAGCCTGGTGCGGGAGTATGACATACTGTTTTCCCGCACCAGTCAGAATCAGCAGGAGAGGGCTGCACTGTGGCAAGACCTTGTCCATAGGGTAAATGACATTGGCACACATAATAGGACATATGAGCAGGTACGACATCACTGCAGTGATTTAATCAGAAATGTCCGTCAGCGTGCGTCGGATATCCACAGGCAACAGGTTGCCACAGGAGGTGGGGTGGCCACACATCCCCCCCCTCACCAGACTGGAGGGGCTACTCCTAAGTGTTGTGGCTCCAGCCCCGGAACAGCAACAGCAATACACCTGCATCATGATGGAGGCTGGATCCACACAGCAGCACGACATGGAGCGTGCAGGTAATATGCCTTATGTACACTTGACTGTTCTGTACACTGTTAGTTTATGCATGTGTAAGGTGTGTCTGTTGTATGTAGCTGTCATCATAGTATGCAATTGTGCATGTGTGATATTGGCAATATCAGCAGCTGACGTGTGAATGGCAACTGGTGTACTACTGCACTGTATCATATGCAGTATCAATGGCACAGTTGTGCTCACTGACATTAATCTCATAATTTCTGCAAGTCCCTCCGGGGTTACAGCAAGGCAGGCCATCCATGCTGGTGAGTGTGTTTAACAATACCTATAATAGTCCTGATAGTGCTAGTAACACTAGTGTAACTCAGTAGTGCTCTGTGTGTATACTGCAGGGTGTGCATGTGTGCATGTGTGCAGGTGTACCTGTGCCCATGTGTGCATGTGTGCATGTGTGCATGTGTGCAGGTGTGCCTGTGACCACGTGTGCATGTGTGCATGTGTGCCTGTGTCCACGTGTGCATGTGTGCATATGTGCATGTGTGCCTGTGTCCACGTGTGCATGTGTGCATGTGTATACGTGACCACGTGTACATGTGTGCATGTATCCATGTGTGCATGTGACCACATGTGCATGTGTGCATGTGTCCATGTATGCATGTGTCCACGTGTGCATGTGTGCATGTGTCCACATGTGCATGTGTGCCTGTGTGCATGTGTGCCTGTGTGCATGTGTCCACGTGTGCATGTCTGCATGTGTGCCTGTGTCCATGTGTGCATGTGTGCCTGTGTCCATGTGTGCATGTGTGCATGTGTCCATGTGTGCATGTGTGCATGTGTGCATAAATGCATCACTGGTAACAATGTGTGGACACTGTAAACTGTGTTTCCTGTCTTCCTCCCACAGGTTCTGGTGCTGCTCTGGTGTCCTGCAGCAGGGAACCTGAATCTGGTGCCACAGGTACTGGTAATGATGATATCTGTGTAATGGTACAGGAAGGTGTGTCAGGGTCCACCATTGGTCAGCCAATTGACAGTACACAGCTGTCAACCCCATCATTGCGCACAGTCATCCTGCCAGTACATCCTTTGTCACCATTGTCCCTAGGTGATGGACAGGATACAGTGGGCATTGACCAGGGTAATGTGGTACCTGTGGCACATGTATCCCCACACAGCAGCCATGGGCAGGGTCCTGTGATGGTACCACACAGACAGTTGCCCATGGGTTCTCGTGGGAGCATCCATGGGTGTACTGCCTCTGGCAGACGTGCCCAAAGAGGTCTGTCAACCTCAGCTATGTTTTGGGCTGTCATGCAGGCACAGTCGCGTATGGAAAGGTACACCAGACAGGGTCTGAGGGAGCTGAGAGCATGTCGCACAGCCATGACTGACAGTATGCGTGACATCGCGGATGCTATCTGTAATTTCACTGATGTCATAGACAGATGTTGTGGGGACATATTACAGGAGTTCCACAACCAAATGTCCATGAGTCAGGGCAATGGTGGGCATTTGTGGCGTCGACGTGGTGGTATGCCAGCAACAGCTGCAGCTGGCAGTTGGTGCGGACGACAACAGGCCTGCGCACGCCCCCATAGTGCCAGCAGCAGCCCCAGCAATGCTGGGTCTGTGCTGTCATCGGAACGCCCCAGGAGACCATGTGCACGTGGCTCTGGACAAACACACTCCCGCTTCTGATGACAGTACGCAGTCTGGCTTAGTACTGGATACGGTCCGTAGCACCCCTGCCAGGCACAGGTACCATGTCCATGCCCACAGACACTGATCTGTATGACCTGCCAGGTGCAGTCTGTGGCTGTCCACAAACCCATGTATATGGCAGCCATGAGGTGGAACTGTGTGTGTGCATACACACATGCGAAATGTTAACACCTAGGGCGACCACATAAACACATACACTGCACCAACAGTGCCCCACCCTATACTGCTGCCCCTCACCAACACACATACACACACATGTCAATTGGTGGTGTCAGTGGCAGACTCAGGCATACCTAATTCACACCCTGTGCATATGATGACACTGTACCACCTCCTGCAATCTCCAACATCATTGCGGGAACAGGTAAACACGTTGCTAATGCACAGGGTGACTACATAGAAGTGTATTAGTAGTATCATGTTGGTAACAGTACAGTGTGCTGATATGACTGTGTGTATATCCCAGCATGCCTGTTGCTGTAACCGTATGAATGTACTGAATTGTCATCTGCACCCATAGTACGTACCAAAGTGTAACAGCTGCACATAATTGCATGCCGGTGGTAAGGATGTCAACAGATAGCTGCATACATGGGTAGCACAGGGGGGAAGCTAACGCAAGTAGTGATATGCAATGGTGGACATGTACAATAATGGTGTCAAGTTGCCCACAACGACTATGCAATGTGGATGTTTACGCATGTTGATATGTGTGCAGTACCAATGTAATCCAAATCACAATTAACTATGACGTAATATCAGTTCTATCATGGGCATCTGCGCTGTGTATTCCTGGGTACATGTTGATAGTGCCTACATATTTGCATTGTTGCTTACTGTTAGTGTTACCCCTTCTTTGTTGTACAATGAACCACTTCCAGCTCTGCTTACTGTAGCTTTGTTTGCATGCATGTTCGCTTGGGGTTCCCTGGAACACTGCTTACACCTGCAATGCAGAGTTACAGTGCTTCTGTGGACTCCTAGTGACATCTGCATAGCGTACGATACGTATGTCAAGTTTACATATGACAGAACGTCACTGTCCGTCCTGTTCGCATGTACATTGCCTGTGACACATTGCACATGTCTTACATGGCATTTACCCACGTGTGCAGTCATATATGCCAGTGCTATGAAACAGTAGCAGTACACCCACACATACACACCTTCAGTATGTTGTTCCACATTGGCCCTATGTGTTGGTACTCACCATGGCAATCACACTACTAGGGTAGCATGTGCAAAGGTAACCTGTGAATCACCTCTATGGTCCAGTTGTTGTTTATGTGAGTCATGTGGCAATGTCACAGCTGCCACATGTATGCAGTCAGCCATCACCCTTGGCCAGGAACGTACAACACATGTGTGGGATGCCACCACATAGCCAATCTGGGGACTGAGCTCTCTGAACCCAGTAATGCCATACCCTGTCAGGTGGCATGTTATATTACAGTGACTACAATACAAGTCAGACATAGACATGCACTGACAGCATGCTGAACATGCTGGGGCATATGTGGGGACTCAGAATAGCATCCTGCCTGAGCATCACACACCTCCGCAGCTGGCACACAGGCATATGTTCCGTCGGAACAGAGCACATGCCACACATGGCACACACATCCCGTGTGCCACACACTCATAGCCTGTAGGGCTACACAACACACTTGCTACAGACGTGTCAGGTAACTGTCTTGGGTGCTGCACTGGGGTCCCGCTCATGAGGCTGTATCTGGTGAAGGTCACAGTGATATGCCTCAGGGGCACTATGGTCCACCACAGAACACATGCATACAGGTCAGTCAGAGGCATGGACACATATGACACACTCATTGACCATGCCACTATGGCTGACCTGAGACATACCTCCCTGGACTACATGATAGGGAACATAGAATGGATCTCTCAGCATGTGGCATGGGCCAGTATGAGCCTGATCTTGGTTGCCAACATACCCTCACCAGGTATGCTACCACTATATGTAGGAAGGGTGTTGTATGTCTACATTCTGCTCAGTCTCCAATGTCATTCATAGGGTATCTGCTGGCTGTCAATGTGTGCTTACATGCTAGGGAAGCCACAATGATGTGCAAGGGTCATCTTGCACGTGACACCCATGGCCCGATGTATATTGGCGAAGCTCCTTGATACACACATACTGCCTTATGCTGCAGGACACAGATTACATAGCCACCTCTGCAGATATCACACAGGTTAGGACACTAACAGTGCTGCTACACAACACCAGCAGTGTACACCACAAGATACATGCACTGGACACTGTCCTCAGCATGGTGAACTGCAATGTCTGTGCAGTGCCAAAGTCCTGATTCATGGCTCACAGGTGTTACCCATCACTGACAGGTTATGCCTCATTCCATGCCTGTCGTCCCCTACACATGTAACACATATGGACAGGGGGTGGTATCCCAAGGCACCACAGATACACACACCTCCAGGTTGTTGGCACAGCACAAAGCATCAGGGCCTAATCATGTGCAGCTAACAGTGTGTCGGACTGCCATCTGGTTCATAGCCTGGCACACACAACCCTCCCATACACAGGAAAACCACCTATCCTCCATAACAACACTGGCAATATGACAGTCTCAAGAACTGTCTTTATATGGCTGGACTGCATCCAGCCAAACATTGTGCGTGAACATTACTGTAGCTACAACACGCTAGTTGAAGGGTTCACAGCATGTGGTCACTGAATTGCAGTGGAATGACATGTTACCACTACCACAACAGGTGGGAACATGCAGCACCTGTACATCGACTACATGTAGACTATATGGCCCAGACCAGATGTGTATCCCCTGCTGTAGGTATTTTACCATATACACCCACACTGTATAGACATATACCGTGGCCTGCACAGTAAGACACAGTCATATTGGTATACATTGCAAATACCATTTATCCACTCGAGGCATGTGTCAGACATGCTAACTACTGCAGGTCACAGGTATTTATGTGTATGTGTCACACACATACATCATGTGTGCAATGCCAGTGCTGGTTTAGGCAATGGCATTCATTGTTATGCACAAAGACCCACACAAGGTCATAATGTGTGACACAACCACACGTGGCAGTTGTGGGTTACCAAAACATACCTATCTGTACTCTGACAATGGTAATAGACCCAGTAGCAGAGCGCACTATTGGCATTACTGGCCAACTAGCCCTGTTTGGCTGTGCTGATAGTGTGGTGACATCCCCTGTGTTTACTGGGGGAATATGCAGCATCTGGTGTATTGTAGTATTTTCCAAAAGGATCTGTTCTCTCACACTTGCATTTACACACACCCTACTACCCCCACACCTGCAGGATTCATACCCCTACTTAACTAAGTCACGACACATGAAAGAGACGCATTAGCAAAGCGCACTATTCGGATTACTAGATAGTTTTGCTTCTCTGGCTGTACTTATAGGGTGCTGACATCATCAGTATTTTGAAAGGGTAATGTGCATCAGGTAGTGTGATCTCCTGACTGCCAAAACTAACATGTTTTTCATATGGAAATGTATACACACAAACTCCCCACATCCAAACACACACACACACTTGCAGGTTTCAAACCCCTACCTAAACATGCTATGGCACTTGAGAGTGATGCTGTAGTAGGTTGCGCTATTCGGATTACTGGCAGATGTTTCTTCTCCAGCTGTATGTATAGGGTGCTGTCATCATCACTGTTTGGAAAGGGTAATGTGCATCATGTAGTGTGTTCTCCTGATTTCAAAAAAGCACATGTTTTTCATACAGAATTGCACACACAAAGAATCCCCACATCCAAACACACACACATGCCATTTACAGGTTTGAACTCCTACCTAACTATATTATGACACTCGGGAGAGATGCATTAGCAGAGCGCGCTATTTGAATTATTGGGAGGTTTCCTTTCTCCTGCTGTACTTATAGGGTGCTGACATCATCAGTATTTAGAAAGGGGAATGTGCATCCTGTAGTGTGTTCTCCTTGTTGCCAAAAGGGATATTTCTTTCATACAGTCTTGAACACACTAACCCCTCCACACACACTGAGCATTTACAGGATTCAAACCCCTATCTAATTATGTTATGACACTTGAGATGGACGCATTAGTAGAGCGCGCTATTCACATTACTGGGAGGTTTCCCTTCTCCTGCTGTACTTATAGGGTGCTGACATCATCAGTGCTTAGAAAGGGGAATGTGCATCCTGTCGTGTGCTCTCCTAGTTGCCAAAAGGGATATTTTCTTCATACAGACTTGCACACACACTAACCCCCTCCCCACACACTAAGCATTTGCAGGATTCAAACCCCTACCTAACTATGTTATGACACTTGAGATGGACGCATTAGCGGAGTGCGCTATTTGCATTACTGGGAGGCTTCCCTTCTCCTGCTGTACTTATAGGGTGCTGACATCATCATTGTTTAGAAAGGGGAATGTGCATCCTGTAGTGTGTTCTCCTAGTTGCCAAAAGGGACATTTCCCTCACACAAAACTGCACACACACTAAACCCCCTCATCCAAACACACACACTTGCAGGATTCAAACCACTACCTAACTATGTTATGACACTCGAGACGGATGCATTTGCAGAGCGCGCTATTCGCATTACTGGGAGGTTTCCCTTCTCCTGCTGTACTTATAGGGTGCTGACATCATCAGTGTTTGGAAAGGGGAATGTGCATCCTGTCGTGTGTTCTCCTAGTTGGCAAAAGGGATATTTCTTTCATACAGTCTTGAACACACACTAACCCCCCTCCACACACACTGAGCATTTACAGAATTCAAACCCCTACCTAACTATGTTATGACACTCGAGACAGACGCATTAGCGGAGTGCGCTATTCGCATTACTGAGAGGTTGCCCTTCTCCTGCTGTACTTATAGGGTGTTGACATCATCAGTGTTTAGAAAGGGGAATGTGCATCCTGTAGTGTGATTTCCCAGTTGCCAAAAGGGACATTTCCCTCTCACAGCCTTTCACACACACAAACCCCACTCACTCATCCACACACACTGATCATTTGCAGGATTCAAACCCCTATCTAACTATATTATGACACTTGAGGGAGACGCATTAGGAGAGTACACTATCCGAATTACTGGGCATCTGTTCTGCACCTGCAGTATTTATAGGGTGCTGACATCTTTATTTCTACAGAGGTATGTACATGTAGTACTACCTGTCAAGTGGGGGATAGCATATATATGCATTTGCAGCCACCTACGTCAGGGTCAGATATGCATATCGCACTGGCAGGTTATGTTCTATACCATGCTTTGTGACCACAGGACCTTTAACACACAACACAACCAGTCCAGAACACCACACCCACATCCAGGACACACACTTAGCTTCCCTGGGAACAGTGCCGGGATATGCAGGTGTTCACATACACCATTCCAGTTGTTGACATCAGGTACAGGCGTATTGTGTGTGAGAACTACTCAGGCCTCTACCACTTTACCCTACAGCCGCTACAATTTGTGGGCCCATGTGCTATGGCAGAACCACACACCACAGCCACATGGGGGAATACATATTGCACCTGTCCATCTGCAACGTGGGTACTCACTGTTCCACACCAGAGGTAGACCACCATTGTTGATATCTGACCATACCCACCTTTCCCTGGATATCCATATCCCATCTCCACCCCCAGGCAAGGTTGTCACTGCACACAAACTGTATTTAGCACAAGCAGACTCTACACTTGTGAAGACTGGGGTGGACGACTTCAGAGGACCCATGCTGGGGGACTATACTGGCCACTCAGCATAATCCTTAACAACTGCATTCTATGAGCATGTATACAGTTTGCATTGATCATGCTATCCCACATATACCCATGACTGCTCCACAACAAGACACCTGTCAGGTGTACACCAGCCATATATGAGCCGTACAACAGACAGAGTGAGCTAATACATTGCAGAGCTGTAGCCCACAGAGGGAGGACATATGTGAACAGTTCCGGCACGGCACTTCATTCACACATAATCATTACAACACAGTGTTGACAGTGGAATTGTCCAGAGAATGCAGATAGGGCTCCCCTCAGTCTGTTATTGACGGACACTTACTGTCAGAGATCCTCAGCAACCCTCTTCCAGCACACACCGACAACATGGCTGTGGCTTAGCACATTCAATCCCTGGGACCTCCACGGTGCCCCTGCTTGAAAGAGGCACAGCTCACTAGCCTCACATGTTGCCTTCTGTGACCTACTTTACAGTGGCACAGTAGCCTACTGTACTGGGGATGCAGATGCCAAGCACACTCTAGCTGAACTTTCATTCCCTAGGACAACAAGCCTAGTATTGACCTCTACACCCATATGTTCAATTGTCGGATGCACAATATTTGTTGTGCTGTTCTACTGTTTGTAGGTCTTTATTGCCATAGCATTCCCTGTTCCTATGACCAACGTGTGTATCTGTGGAAGATGTTTGCATATGACGGCGATCCACTATATCACTTATGTCTCTGTAGTCATTTACTGCGTGCACTGGGCAGATTGCTGTGTTGTGGTTGGTTCCTGGACTGACACGTACAAATACCAGATATGTGTGGCCAACTGCTAAACGGAGATATGGCCTAAGTGTGTGAGCATGCCCAGTTCAGCCTTTCCATGCCATGTTGTCTGACATATGCCTCATTTATCAAAGTGTGCGAGCATGCCCAGTGTGAGCTTTTCATATGTTGCACTCTGAAGTCCACCACATATTTGGGTGTGTGTGAACTTCAACAATATCTCACGTTTATGGTTGTCTGTTGGGTGTCATGTTGTGTACTAACTGGCCAACTGCTTCATGTCTGCCACAACAGGGATTATACTGTGCCTGCAGGGATTGCATGGGATACTTTGCAGACAGTTCTCAACATACTTTCATAATGACCTAACACTGTAGTACCGTATAGTGTACTGGTTCAGTACTTTCACTGTGGTGGACAGTATCCTGGGCTTTAGTCCTATGACTGCTTGACATCTTCATAGTGAGCACAACAGACTGTGTACGGGCCAGTTGTACACATATGACCATGTTGCATTATGTTCAGATATGGACTACCTACACCAGGCCCGTCCAACATTGCTAGTGTATTCCACAACATGGGTGGACATTGGCAAACACTAGCGATGTTCCCTAGGCCATTTCTGATGCTAGTCACAGGGTGTGTTTGTCCTTCGACACACATTGTAACTGGAGTTTGCCATGACATATGTCATGGTTAGTATACTGTGCCTCCGTCTACCTCTGACATAACAGTGATACCCAGGGTTAGCCTACCATCTCCCATCCCATTCCGCTTGAGGGGTGTCGATAAGTGACTCTCTGACTGACCTGTACCAGGAGTTTTCTGAAGAGTGGGGGTGCCTTCTGTGTTATGGATCATTCTGTACAGCTTGTCCTATGCATGTCAGGGCTGGGGTTCAGGACTCTCATGTGCATAGCTCACTGCCATTCAGATTGTACAAGGTGCAGCACGTTCATTGATTCCAGGTTGGACATGGCTTCATACATCAGGCACAGCTTGCCTGTAGCTGGGCAGTATGGCAGTGTGTGGGGCTGCAGTTTGTTTACTCAGGCAACACATGGCATCTGTTCATGCTCTTTGCTACTCCTGGTGGGGTACTGTTGTGGACTTTATAGTTGATGGAGGTGTCTGCTGAGGTATATCCCACAGGGGCTATTGTAGTCAATTGTGACGCTGATGGAGGATGACTGCAGAGCCACAGTGATATCCCCTTATCTACATCTGCCAACCTTCATGTTTGGGTGGGTATATAGTATATGTTTCTGCGAACACTACAGCCACATGTTTGTCCAGTGCAGGATATCTATCACCTTTTGTACCCAGGTCTCACATTACATGTTAGGTACGTCATGGGTTAACACCTGTGTGGTAATTTGTGGGCACTTACTGTATATCCATGGTGGTTGTCTATACACAGTTCTGCAATTAGCTTGCTGACATGGCTATGGCTCCAGTTGTCTGTTTGTAGGTGGCCCTTATGTGGGTTGCTTGTGTCAGCTGGGGGTCGGATATGGTGGGCTATTTGTACTCCTCTGCATACATGTTCAGTCACAGTCCTTCCATGTTGGCCTATACCTATGGGACATATATAACGGGGGGGGGGCAGCACCAGGCCTTGTGGGATGCCACTCATATCTGCTTTGTAGTCTGACATGGATGCGGCATGTCTGACCATGTCAGTTCTGTCCTTGGTCTGGTTTGCAACCCCTCTACTGACATAGGAGTATATATTTAAGCTGGTGAACATATCCATACTGAACTCATACGGTATTGTCTAGAAGCATGTGCATGGTCCAGCTATGCTGTGTGGACCACATTGCCCTCATCAATGACCTTAATGACTGCTTCAAATGGGTCAAACATGTTTAGGGGCAGGATCTGCAGTTACGACAGCCACACTGTGTAGGGTCCAGTATCAGTAGGTCCACAATAGCCTTCTGTCTGCGGTACATACTGATCCTTTCCATAGCTGTGCAGACCAAGCTTGTCAGGATCCTGGGGTGGTTAGTTTGCAGTATCCATTCAGGCAACACCTTTGTTGTGATGGACCACTGTTATTGTACACTGCTCTTTGGGTACATATCCTGTGGTAAGGCTGACATTGGGCAGTAGTGTGATTTGGCATTCCATTATTCTTGGAGTCCATGTTGGCCTCAGCCCAGGACACCATCACATACCTTTGCTGCTGTGTGTTTTTCTTTGCAGATGATGGCTGTTACCTCAGCATCTGCAATGTCAGGGGACCAGCAGTCTGCTGGGATAGATATTTTGCACTCTGGGGGGGGGGGGGGGTTTGCACTGCACCTGTCAGGTTGCATGTTAGCAATATGTGTGTGTGTTTGGTATGTTGTTTGTAATATCTGTGTGATTCGGAGCATATCTATGGATGCCCAACATGGTTCCTACCATCAGTTATGTAAGCCTTGTGATTATCCTTAGTGTCCTGTACATTTTGTATCTTCATAGGTTCATGGGTTCATACTAGGCTATCCACCCTAGGGCATTAGTAAGCCTAGCCAGAGTGTGTGTGTGTCTTTTGCCACCCCTTGCTATGTTTCTATTATGGCCATTTATGAATGTCTTCACTGTGCCTCTGTCTGGTCGTGACACAGTGAAGACCCCCAGTATACATGTACGATCATCCATCCACTTGGCAATATTCCTGTTGAGGGGTGTCAGTGAGGGGCTCTGCCTAACATGGATTGGGATCCTATTTCTGGGTGTGGGGAGCCTCTGGGTTATGTATCTGTCCCTCCAGCACATCTTATTTCATTATGTGTTAAGGCTGACATCTGTCACTCTCACAGCTCCAATGGCTTTGATTTCCTGTGGTGGAGCATGTACATTACTCCTGTGTTGGACATGGCCTTGTACAACATACATACAATGCCTCTGTGTAGGCAGTCTGTGACTGCATTCAGCTGGGGTGTCTACAGCCAGGCAGCATATGACATATATTTCACACCCTTTATCCTCTTGGTGGGGTAACTATGAGATCTTCTGAACTGCTGCAGGTGTCACGTACGGTACATCCCATATGAGTCATTGTACTAGATTATGGGTCTGATAAGGGAACAGTACAGCGGCACAGTGACCTCTGTTGATGTAGATGTGAATCCTTTCATGATACGGTGTCCAATATCGACAATCTTCCTAGCCACATTGGCATTGTGAGTGTCACATGACAGATTTCTGTCGACTTGTGTCCCTAGGTCCCTGATTACTCCTTGCATACATAATGGTTTGCCACCTATGTGGTAATTTGTGTGTACCTTGTCTGGTATTTGGTGGGACATTCATACTGTCCAGTGTCTTCAGGATGTCTGGGTGGAGTTCTTGTGTGTGAGAGTGTGGTCTGTCGCATGCTACAGACTGTACAGCAGTTTGGACTACACTTAGGTGCACATGGGTGGTCTCCACTGCTTTGTGCATTGTCAGTTACCTGGCCATATGGGTGTCTGTGCTGCATATGGATACTGCCCCTCCTTTGATGCAGGTGTTGGGGCCATAACACATGATATGTGGTATAACCTAGTAGTGCTGGTGTGCTATCACTAGGCTTGCAGCAGGCTTCTGTCACTGCACAGACATCGATGTTCTCCATAATGGGAAGTGCCTCAGGGGCATGCATATTGCAGTTTACACAGCTGGCATTGGTCAGCATTACCCTTATGTTTCCTACCACTTATGTTTTCTAGGGTGGTGGGTAGTCTTTTTGGCCTTGCCTACATATGGCTCTATGGAGGGGGCAAAGGCCTTATCCAGTATCCAGACGCACAGGGGTAACAGGTGCAAGCCATCCCTGGAACAGCAGCATGGCTTGTCATGCCTGACATCTCAAGCGGACAGACATTAGACCCGCTTGGACTGACAGCTGTAACTGTGCCAGCTGTTAAACATGATCATTCTGTGTTTGTACTGTGGCATCATTCTTGGTGAAGGTTGGATGCTGCACACAGCCAGTGTCATACCAGCCTGGGGTACATACTCAGAGGGATCATCCATGTCTCTTTTCATGTAGACCAGGGAGGTACATCTCAGGTCATTCACACCAGCATGGACATTGAGTGCATCATATTTCTGCTTGCTTTGGGGTGACCTGCGTATTTGTGTTATGTAGCATTTTGTGGCAGCCTACAGGCAGCTTACTCTACCCTTTCCCTTGTTCAGTCTGGTGAGTGGGACAGCAGTGTGTCTGCCTATACAGACACCTATTACAACTGCATCAGGCATGTTGTTTCTCCTTGTGGCCTGTGACTGTTTGGCACACCAGCTTTGTGCACTATTCATTGCATGTGCTATGTTTGACGGTTGTGGTTGCTTGTGATCTGCTTTGGAGGCTTCTGTTGGTGTGGTGTGTTTGTAATTAGGGCCTCCGGGAATATTTTTCTGTGTTTATGTGTTTGGTTTACAGTTGTGGTAGGTCTATGTGGGACTGGGTTTGTGGGGTATGTGGTTACCTTCTCCTCCTGACTAGTTTTGACAGTACTGAATTGGTGGAGCTCAACCTCTGGTTTGGATACATGGTTGCATCTATCACATATATTTGTATTTATTGGGGGGTGTTGTGGTTGTCTGTGTACTTGGGACAGGTGTCACATTGCCTCTGGATTCACAGATTCTACTTGTTGTGGCTGGACTTAGTGGATTGTATGTGTGGACATATGTTATTGCCATACTACTGGTCAGTGATTACTTCCCTTTTTATGTTTGCTCTATCATGTGGTAGCTTCCTCATTCTCTTGCATGGTTTGGTAATGGCTGGAGTCCAGCATGCCAGATGCCTGCGTGTATGGCATTGTGTGTTGTTGTTATTTGTGATTGCATACTCCAAGCATTCCTGGCTGTGTTTATGGAATGCCTGTATAACATGTTCTGTGGTGTGTCCCATATTCTGCACTTGCACAGGGCCTTTCGTGGATTCAACATCAGTTTGGAGGGCTGCAACCTATGCTTTACACATGTTTTTCACTGTGGTATTCTGGCCAGGCACTGGGGTCGGGATGTGTATATCCAGTGTGATTACTCTATGGTCTGGTCTTACCAGTGAGGGATACACTTCTTATCTTGCCATCCAGTACACATGTTGCTGATTATCACATCCAGTATGCTTACCCCTCTTGTGGGAGTGGTACGTTGTTCCTGGGCATTTTGGTTTATGTATTCTGGGAACTTTTCTTCTACTGTGTTGGTGCTAGTATAATGCTCCCAGTGTGTGTCTGGGTATTTTCAGTCGAGCAATATAATGTGGTTTGGGGGGCTTGATATATTTATGTATTCCAACATAGGCCAGGTGCAGTTCCTGGTATTAGGACAGTGGTCTGCAGCAGGCTATATACTGTGAGGCGGTTTTAGCCATTGGTATTTGACCATGGCTAATCCATGCTGCTTCTTGTTGTGGTACCAACATGGGGGTGTGGTTATCCTTGACATTTATTGCTAGTCACCCTCCTTTTGTAGCTTGTTCCATGTTTTGCGGCTGTACGGCACAGTATGAGATGTGACCTGGTAGTGTTAGGGTGCTGATGTGAGCCTTGACCCAGTTCTCTATTACAGGACTGGTATCTACATTCTCCATACTGTGTGCGTTTATACTGCACACATCTTGCTGTTTAGACTTCTGGCATTGTGTAGCATTACATCTAGGTTCCTATCCCTTGTGGTACCTATGAAGGTGGGTTTGTGTTTTGAGACTTACCTATTCAGGGCATGCTGTGGGTACTGACAGCCTTTGCCAGTATCCATGGGGCATGGAATGACAGGTGCACACCACCCCTAGCAGGTGGTGCATCATGTCATGCTCTGCATGTCATCCCAGCCTGAAACACATTGGCTCCCCTTTGACCAACTGCATTACTTCAGCCAGTTATTGCACTTGATCATCCCATCGTCATTTTGTGGCTTCATGCTTGGTGAGTGCGGATGTTAGTCAGGGTGCTCAGGTGTGCATATAGTACATGGTGTTACATTACTTAACACATGGCATTCATGCCTCAGGTGGTGCTGCAGGGCTGCCTCTGTCGGATGCGCATATTACACTTCCCTGTACATGTTTGTGAGCAGGTCATGTCATTTTAGGCATCCATGTTATTATTTGAGTGAGTCAGAGGGGGTATCATTCCCAGGGTTCCTACTGAGCCAGTGTATGTGCTATGCATTGCCTCTTTGCCAAGGCCAGGGCATACTGGGCACGCCTCCTTCTGCCTACTGGGGCAGGCTCAGGTTGTTCCTCCTCTGAGTCACGCTCTGCCTGTGATGGCCTTGGCAATGGTGGGGGGCTGTTTGGCCGAGCCCTATGCTGGTCCTGCTGCAGCTGTTTTTGCAAGATCATATTATGTAGCATAGCACATACCATGACAGTTTGGGTACATGTAGTTGGTGTGTACTGCAAGGCTCCACCAGATGTGTCCAGACACCAGAACCGTGACTTGAGCAGCCCAAACACACGCTCTATTACATTACGTGTTTGTGCATGTGTCTCATTATGGCCTTCCTGTTCAGGTGTGTGTGCGTTTCTGATGGGTGTCATCAGCCACGGCTCCAGTGCATAACCTGCATCCCCCACTAGGTGTCCGTGTGGGATGTCCCCATTGGCAAATGTCTGGTACAGCTGCGTCAAATGCCAGATGTGGGAATCGTGGTAACTCCCAGGGCAGCCAGCACACACATTCATAATTATGCCCTGGGCATCACACACGACCTGGCAGTTGATGGAGGGGAAGCCCTTGTGGTTAATGTAGGCCCTACCCCAATCACCAGCTGGTGCTTTGATGCGTATGTGCATGCAGTCTATTGCACCCACTACCTCAGGGTATTCCGCTATTTGCTGGAAGAGACGCATATTGCTGGCCAATACCTCACGGGCATTGGGGAAATATACATGATCACTGACATGTGCTGACATGGCATCCAGGAACTGGTGCAGTACCCTGGAGGCTGATGCCTGTGATATCCCCATCATATCGCCAGTTGGTCTCTGGAAGGTACCTGTTGCTAGTATTCTTAGGCCAACACATACCTTGGTTTCCACTGGGATGGGTTCCCCTCTGTTGGTTCTGTGTGTGAGGCGTGACCTGCACAGCTCAACAATTTGCTGCAGGAGCCCTCTGTCCACTCTATAGCGCTCTACTATCTCCAGCTCATGTAACCCGTGGTAGGTGACCCTGGGCCTGTACACTCTTCTCCGTCTCCTCACTGTGGGTTGTCTGGCACCATCTGCATTATCACCACCCTCAGCAAGTCGCCTATGTCTCATTATGACAGCTATGGCAGCCCCTAACATTTCTGCTCTGAGTGAAGCTTTTTCAGTTTTCACTTCTATTAGCTTACTCCTGTCTTGCAGTGTCTCTTAAGAGAAGCATCCTACACTACTGTTTGCAGAGTTTTAAGTCTGGGCTGGGCTACTATTCTGCCTGTGTAATTGCCTGCTTCTAATTGTTTTCACCTGCTAGCTTCAGCAGTTATTCCTGCTAGCTTCCTATTAATTCTGTTGCTTCCTTTTTCCTTTCTGTTTCCTCAGGGGGGAGCAACGTGCATACCAGCAGAAACACGCTCACAGTGGCTTACACGTGCGCACACGTGCTTACACGGTTCAGAATCTACTTATTTGGGTTAAAACGCATGCACACCCACGCAAACGCTGTTACACGTCTGCCAACAGCCTCCAACATGCTCAGCCTGCCCTACACGAGTGCACACTAGCGCAAACAGTGTTAAACATCTCCCAACATGCTCCCACATGCTCAGTCTGCCTTACACGCGTGCACACTGCCCTACTCGTGCTTCATGGTGCGCACATGTGCGCATGCACGCCCAGCAAGAAACTTTGGTGTAAGTAACAGTGTACACCTTCCATTTCTTGACTTTCCCTGACTTATCTAGTGGCACACCTCTTTCCATGATCTGTGTCTGTCATCTGTCATGTTACACTGACCTCCAATGAACTACATTTCTTTCTACCATTCCCCCCTGTGATGTCACCTATCTCCTACTATATTCCTCCCCCTTATGTATCTCTTACACTACTCAGACTGTGCTCATTTGCTATGTGACTGTGAGATTCAGTATCCTAACCCTCATTTACATGAGATTGTCTACTAATGCTTAGTTACATGTCTTAGACTCAGCTTCCCCCCTTAGCAACCACTACACGGTGGCCATGTTGTTTTTGGTCTGCTGGTCCCTGCATTGTCATTCCATGTATTGCATGAAACCCACATTTGTGGGTTTATAACCTTCTTTTTTATGGTTTTATACAGCGCAGCCCATTTGCGCGGGGCTGCGCTGGGTTTAAACATTGGCGATCGCCGAAAAAAAAAATTATATTTTTAATATTTTTGCATCGGGTTACCTTGCCAATGGCAACATATTTGGCCATTGGCATGCTGCCTGACACATATGCACCCTTTATTTGGAGCTGACATGGCTCCGTTGTGGAATTTGCAGAACCGTACTCAGTTGTCAACTGAGTACATTTCTGCAGCTAAAACGTCTGTTACACGGACTGGTTTCTGCTTCGTGGATCGCTAATATACCTCATTTGCATACCTTTCGGCTGCAAGTGAGGTATTTAGCATGTCCACGCCAAGTCCGTGTAAGAGACGTTTTAGCTGGTCTCTTACACGGAGTTTAGGGCTGTTCCTGGATCGCGAGGCTTGCATGGAGTGTTACACATCTCTTACACTCCGTGCAAGCCTTTGTGAATCCTGCCCATAGTAACCCTCCAGTAAAGCATCTGATGGGATTAGGGAAACTAGTAACAACAGAACAGGAAAAGGATCTGGGATGTTGAACACAGCTGGACTAGACAGCCAACAGCAGGATTCATATCAATGCATGGAGGTAATTTCAGCAAGTGCCATTTATGTGAAATATAATCACTGAAAAACACCTCTAGTGAAACTTTATTTTATTTATTTGTTTTTTTGCAGGGGGAAAGCCCTCCACACTTCCTATATTTGTAAGGATACTCATTGCACCTCCAAACATATATGCCAACTCCATGATTACACTGCAGCAGTAAAAGTGGAGTGTGGAGTAATACTCAAAGTGGGTTCACTTATTTCATTTCCCACAAATATCACTCACAGAAAGAACCTTCATAGAGCTGTCAGGCTTCCCAGGAGCAGAGTGATAGGGAAGTGGCAGCAACAAATAGTATTTGTGTATCTGACAGGAGACAGACTCCAGAAGAGGTAATGCTTCCACTCTACAGCCACTGATCAGCTCACACCTTGGGTACTGGGTGGAATTCTGGAGGCCATACAATAGGCTGCTGAAAAGAATCCAAAGGAAAGCCACAAAAACAGTCTTTGGCATGGAATGGATAGGATATGACCAGTGCTTAGCTGAGCTAGAGCTCTTCTCACATGAAACCAGATGAGACAGGGGCACATGATTTTGGTGCACATGGCCAGACAGGGGGCACATGATTTTGGTGCACATGGTCATGTCAGGGAGATATGATGAGATTGTCCTGAAGAAGACTAACAGAGTAGGTAGAAAGGGTCACAGGTCACATATTGTATGGATTAACTGCTTCCTGGATCTCTGAAAGTACTTTTTCAGTAGAGGGTCTGTAAACCTATGGAACAGACTAGCAGAACTGGTGATGGAGAGGCTTACCACAGAGGCATTTTAATTAAAGTTCTTTATTCAACGTGGTTATTGATGCTGAGGAATGAAAGTTGTTGTAGCACCCTGTATTTAAAAATGGATATCTCTAAATGTAGAAGTGATATGGGGTTGTTTAGTTTATGAAAAGTCATTAAGAGACTTCTGGTTGAAAATGCCTGAGTGCCATTTTGCAAAAAAAAAAAAAGAAATACAGTAGTCTGGGAGTTCATATCCTTCCTAACAGGTTTTGTTAATCTCCAAGCTAGTTATGTTAGAGAGGAGACTACAATGGGTTTTCTCTTTCATGGTGGGAGGTGAGTTGGAGCTTTGTCTATTTGATAAATATCTTAAATCTTATTTTAGTTATTTCTGATTTCTGAGAGAGAGCTGTTCATATTGATAGTTCTATGGACAGTGTTCATTGTAATCTGGCATTGATTAGTCACATTCCATTCAACTTATTTTCTCAGGAACACAGCCAAACGTAATGGGGAGATAAAGAGCCAAAATTGAGCACAGTTTTGAAATATCGCTCTAATTTCTTTAGAAAAGTAATAGAACAACATGCATTTTCTGGACAATTCTGACATATAAAACTCTAAAAACTAGCATTAGTGACTGTAATCTTTAGCAATTTACAGAAAAATAAATTGTATGAAGGGCAGGGCAAAATGTGAGGAAAAATCAGGGATATCTTGTGAAATCAGAGACAACTGACATGTATGATCACACATACTATATTCATGTCATCTAATCAATGTATTTTTTTTTTATTGGCTGCACATGTCCAAAGGTATCAGCACTATGACTGGGCACAGAACGGTTTCTGAAAAATATCCTGTCATTTTTTGGTAGCACTGTAAGCACATTTACTTTCCGATCTGCACTAATCTTGCTTTTAACGGTTATTCTGTGGCCACCTTTCAGGTGAACGTTTGGGGACCTTAGGGTCTGTGAAATGAGAGTGAGCCCAGTGAATTATTCGGGATGCTGTTTTGCCATTCTCAGCTTGTCTGAGTCTGTCATTGAGAACTGGTGTGCTTTCGAGTACCATTTTATTTTAACATGACAAATAGTAATAGATTAATATAGTTGGAATTGTTTTAACTAATTAAATATTTATGGGGTAGGACTGTCTGATTTGCACATTTGAAAGATGTATTCAATGTTTTATTGGTCAATGCTTGCATGAGTTTGGTATTTAAATGCCCAATTAATTATTGTTAGTTGTCTGATGAAGTCCATTAGGTTGGACGAAAATGCATGATAACAGTTGTGGATTGAATAGCGTTTATGTTGATGTTCGTTTTTTGTCATTAAATTTTCAAAAAGAAGAATCGAGAGTTCCTTCGAGCTGATTGCACTCTGCTGTTGTTTACCATTTTATTTTCTTTGTAATATTTGCTGCTGCTGATACAGTGAAGCACCAAACTGTTTTGGGGGATGCTAACTGTCTCACTTGCTACACTTTGCTGTGTACACATTATAACCTCTCTTGTTATGTCCCTGTACTAAATATTTCTAGTTTTGCTTGTGGTCCCATAAGTAATGACTTTGGAGACAACTTATTAATTATCTGTTTCCACAGAGAAGCCTTCATCAGTAGTCTGTGATGTCTTGGCCCAGAGTCTTTGTTGAAATTAGAGTGCTGGGGGTTATCCTTGATTTTGCTGTTCGGTAGCTTGCTTGTTGCTTTGACAGGTGTTGGGTATTGCCATGGTGCTACTTATATCTAGACACATTTTGAGCTTTTCTGGCTGGTTTGCAATACTTGGCATTTTCATCCTGTTTTTGGACTTGAACTTATGAGACAGTTAGAGGATGTTGTTCAGACTCTTGTGACTTTAGTAGTGAGGTATTTGTTTTTATGAAGGCTAAATGTATTATTTTTTTCATCATATTAATTAACTGTTAATATGGCATATAGTTGTATATTATATATGACTACAGGACTACTTCATAAGATCAGTGCTTCAGAACATCGACTATCAAAATATCGAGATGAAAATGTCGCTGTTCTGAAGCATCAACTACAGAACAGTGTTGGAAGAGTATTTTGACTGACATTGAAATAATGTGGGATAGGGAATTTGCCCTTTTCCCCACTGTAGTGGGATCTTGGGGTTAGTGTTGATAATTAGCAGAGAGTGTGGGTGTACAGGGAGGCTTGCTCCCTGGAAAAACTAAGTGCTTGTTGTTTGTTTGATTTTCAATGTTTCAGAATGCTGACATTTTTGCCTCAATTTTTTGAAAGTCAACATTCTGAAATGTCGATCGGATGGAGTAGACCCATGGCTGCATATATCTTTCTATTTGTTATAGATATCTATCTATATATATATATATATATATATATATATATATATATATATATATATAAGATATGCTCTCAGAGTTCTAATATTGTAAATAATCTTAGGTTCATAGGTTCATAGGTTTATACTAGGCTATCTGCCCTAAGGCATTTATAAGCCTAGCCCAAATTATTGTGGCTTACGCCACCCCTTATATGAAAAAATACTGTGCCCATTAGTTTGTTGTGCCTCTGTCCAGCAGTGACCCAGAGATGATTCCCGGGGTAAACCTACGATCTCCCATCCACAGGTCTAGATTTCTCTTGAACAGAGTCAGCGAGGTGCTCTGCCTCACATGGACCGGGATTTTATTCCACAGCATAGGGAGTCTCTGAGTGATAAATCTATCCCTCCAGCACGTCCTATTTATATCTGTGCTAAGGTTTAAGTCGCTTGCTCTAGTGGTTTTGGTGGATTTGGATTTTTGGAGGTGGAGCATGTCCATTAATTCCGGGTTGGACATGGCCTTGTATGTCAGGCACATGTCACCTCTGAGCAGACGGTATGCGACTGAATAGAGCTGGAGTTTCTTCAATCTGGCAGCATATGACAGATTTTGGAGTCCCTTTATCCTTTTGGTGAGGAACTTTTGGGGTCTCTCCAATTGCTGCAGATGTCGGGTGAGATACATCCCGAATGGGGCATTGTACTCGATCATTGGTCTGATAAGTGAAGAGTACAGGGGAACAATGACCTCACTAGATCTGGATGTGAATCCCTTCATGATCAGGTGGGCAATGTAGAAGGTCTTTCTAACCACTTTAGCAATGTGAGTGTCAAAAGAAAGGCCACTGTCAACCTGGGTCCCCAGGTCCCTGATAACCTCTTCTATGCTTAGTGGATTGCCACCTATATGGTAGCTTGGGGTTACCTTGTTTTTCCCGAAGGGTATGACTATACATATTTTGGCGTTTAACTTCAGGCCATGGCTCTGGCACCAGCTATCTGTTTCCGTGAGTCCCTTCTGAAGGATATCAGTGTCCGATGCACTTTCCACTATGGCCCAGTTTGCAGTCATCTGCAAACTTTGTCAGCCAAAGTCCTCCCATGTTGGCCTGTACTTCTGAGAAGTAGATGCCAAACAATAGGGGCCAAGGACCGAGCCCTGTGGGACACCACTTGTGACCGGCTTGGAGTCTGACACAGCGCCAGCAACTCTAACCCTGTGGGTTCTGTCCTTAAGCCAGTTTGCAACCCATCTTGTGACATATGGGTTTACATTTAAGCTGGTAAGTTTTTCTACAATACCCGAGTGGGGTATTGTGTCGAAAGCCTTTGCAAGGTCAAGGTAGGCTGTATGGACTGCCTTTCCTCATCAATGGCCTTGGTGACTATTTCAAGAAGTCGACCAAGTTCAAAAGGCATGATCTTCCCTTGACAAAGCCAAACTGGGTCGGGTCCAATGTCTGCAAGTCCCTATATCTTTGTTTATGAGCTCCATTATGATCCTCTCCATAGCTTTGCAGACTAGACTTGTTAAGCTTATGGGGCGGTAATTACCAGGGTCCGTAGAGGCGCCACCTTTGTGGAGTGGGACCACAGTTGCCGCACGCCACTCCTTGGGCACGATCCTGTGGTAAGGCTGAGATTAAACAGCTGCCTTATGTGCGGGTTTAATTCCTCATTTAGCTCGTGTAGCACACAGCCGGGGACACCATCCGGTCCCATTGATGCTGTGTTTTTAGCTTTAGAGAGAGCAGCTTTCACCTGCGCATTTGAGATGTCCGGGAGGCTACACTCGGCTGGGATAGTTATCTCTCCTTTAGGGGAGAGGGGTGAAGTTTGCACTGAACCTGTCTGCCAGTATGTTGGCAATGTCTGTGGGTTCAGTGATTTTTGTATCATTTTGGACTAATTCTGAGCATATCTGGGAGTTTCCACCCAGGTTCCTAACATAGCTGAAAAAGGCCTTATGATTGTCCTTTGAATCCATGGCAATTTTCTCTCAAAATTGGCCTTAGTTGATTTTATGAGTGCTCGTATTTTTTACTAATAATGATCAGGGTGACTTCCTTTTATGGATTTTGTTCTATCATGTAATAGCTTTCTCCTCTTATTGTAAAGTTTGTTAATGGCTGGGGTCCACCAGACTGGACGTTTGCCCTTTGTGGAAAGAGTCTTGGTTTTATTTGGGATTGCCTGATCCATGCAGTCCTGGAGGTGTTCATAGAAGGCATTTGTAAGGGCTTCCGCAGCTTGGGTTGTGGTTTCCTCTGACTCAGGGGCCTTGAAGGATACCACACCAGTCTTGAGTAGTGTGAAGTTTGCTTTAGAGAAGTTCTTCACTATGGTCTTTTTTGTTTGGGGTGGGGCGGGATGTGGATTTCCAGTGAGATTAGTTTATGATCAGATCTCACCAATGAGGGATGTACTTCCGTGTGGAGCATTTTGTCCCCATGTTTGTGACAATGAGATCTAGTATATTTTCTCCTCTCATGGGAACAGTGACTAGCTGTTCCATGGCATTTGAATTTATGAACTCCAGGAACCGTTGGGCTAGAAAGTTAGGGCTTGAGTAATGTTCCCAGTCTATATTCGGGTAGTTGAAGTCACCCAATATGATGGTGTTTGGAGATACATTTATACCCTCCAGTGTCTTCAGGAAGGCTGTGTGGGGTTCCTGAGTTTGAGAGGGTGGCCTGTAGCATGCTACAATTTGTAGAGCAGTTTTGCCTATTGTTAGTTGCACCTGGATGGTTTCCGAAGCTTCATGCGTTGCCACCAACCTGGAGGTGTGAGTATCCTTTATGAATATGGATACACCCCTCCTTTTGTGGAGTGGTCCGGGTTTTGGGGCGAACGCATGATATGAGGTAAAACCTAATAGTGCCGGGTGCTCTCAGGAGCCTTGAACCAGGTTTCAGTTACAGCACAGACATCGATGTTCTCCATACTGAGAAGGGCCTCGAGTGCGTGCATTTTGAGATTTAGACTTCTGGCATTGAGCAGCATTACCCTCAATTTCTTCCCATTTTTGTTTTCTAGGGTGGTAGGTTTAGAATTTGAGCCTTGCCTAAAAAAGGCACTATGGGGGTGGCAAGAGCCTTAGCCAATATCCGGAATCCCAGGGGTGACAGGTGCAAGCCGTCCCTTGCGAAGCAGCGTGGCTTGTCAAGCATGTCGTCCCAGGCAGACAGACACTGGATCCCCTTTGAATGACACCAGACATTAAGCCAATTGTTAAAGCTGATCATCTTGTCTCTATATTGTGGCATCATTCTTGGTGAAGGAAGGATACTGCTCAGGGTTAGGGTCATACCTGCCTGGGCTACATAATCAGAGAGCTCCTCTATGTCTCTTTTCATGCAGTCCAGGAGGTACGCCTCAGGTCGCTCACACCAGCATGGACAATGACTGTGTCATATTTGTACTTGCTGTGGAGTGACCAGTGCTTGTGTTATGTGGCGGATTCTAGCCCGATAGGCAGCTTACTGTGACCCTCTCCTTGTTCAGCCTGGTGAGTGGGACGCCAGTGTGTCTGACTATGGAGTCACCTATGACAAGTATGTTTGGTGTTGTATTTGGCCTTAAGGGCTGTGACTGCTTTGCACACTGCTTTTGTGGTTTATGTGTTGCTTGTGGGGTGTCTTGAGGTAGCAGTTGTTTGGGTGTCTGCTTTGGAGGCCTCTGCTGTTTAGGTAAATTTTACTCAGAGCCTCCGAGTATGTCTTTGTGTGTTTATGTGTTTGATTCAGTGGAGTGGTAGCATTATGTGAGGCTGGTTTTGTGGTGTGTGTAGTTACCTTCTCCTCCTGTCTGGTCTTGCCAGTCCTGAGTTGAGAGAGCTCAGCCTCCAGTTTGGCTAAATAGCTGCATCTCTCGCAAGTATTTGTGTTATGTGGGAGGAGGAGAGGGTTGTCTGTGTACATGAGGCAGTTATAACATTGCCTCAAGATTCCCAGATTCACCAGCTGGACCAGAGAGGAGATTGACAACTGACCTTTGGACATGCTAGAATAATATTTGGAAATCCTTAATTGAAAACAAGGGCCAGTGGGGAGTGAGGGTGTAGTGCTTTTAATTTTTAGTGCTGACTTATATAATTGCTTTAGTGAGCAAGTGCCAGGTAACTTGAGTGCAATGTGATACAAGTAACTAAATGCAAAAACGACAAACAGAAACTTTCTTTCAAGTGAAACAAGGAAATAAGTACAGTAAGCAATGCAGATATCACTAGTGATCCACAGAAGCGCTGAGAAGTTGCGTATTAGGTGAATTAGCTTCCAGGGAAATAACAAGCAAACAAACAACAAGTATATAAACAAAGCTAGATTCAGTAGGCCTGGATCTAGTCTATGCTAGAGCAAACAAGGTGAACCAATTTCAGTAAGATACAGTTCAAATATTCAGGCACTATAAACCTTTAACCAGAAAATTCCCAGCTCAGAAGGGCAGAGTCCAGCCTCTTCTCCCACAAGAGTGCAGTCCACGAACCTTCTTAATGTAAAATAACTGGCCTGAAGCCCAAGTGCCTAAACCAGAACTAATACACTTGGACACTGGGCTCTCAATCAGCAGTTCCCAACTTAGAAGGATGAAAGCTACCTGTCCTGCCACCACAGTGCTTGCCACAAACCTTCCTAATGTAAAACAACTGGTCTGAAGCCCAAGTGCTTAATCCAAAAGACTTGAATGATAGCTACACTTTAATCAAGTTACAACCAAGCAGTAATAAATACCATTGAATACTTTAGAGAATGTCTGGATTAGTGCTCAAGTTACACAAACAAAGCTAGATCCAGCAGGCCCGAATCCAGTCTATGCCACAGCAAACAAGGCGCACCAACTTCAGTAAGAAACAGTTCAGATATGCATGCACTATAAGCCTTTAACCAGAAATTCCCAGCTCAGAAGGGCAGAGTCCAGCCTCTCCTCCCACAAGAGTGCAGACCACGAACCCTCTTAATGTAAAATAACTGGCTTGAAAGCCCAAGTGCTTAAACCAGAATTAATACACTTTTAGAATAACAGACACTGAGCCCTCAATCAGCAGTTCTCAACCTAGAAGGATGTAAGCTACCTGTTCTGCCACAACAGTGCAGACCACAAACCTCTCAGTGCAAAACAACTAACTGGTCCGAAGCCCAAGTGTTTAAACCAAAAGGCTTAGAATGAGTTACACCAAGCAGTAATAAATACAATTGAGTATTTTAAGATGATGCAAAAGTAAAAAGAAGTAGGTAAAAACACAAGTACAGTAAAAGCAGATGAAATTTTTTTTTTTTTTTTTTTTTTTTTTTTTTCTGAACAAGTGCTGAGATCAAAGAAACAGATTTGAGTGCTGAAACTAGAAAACTGGCTAGTTACAAGAAAAAAAACAAGCTAGAAGGCTTCCCTCAAACACAGAAGGGCTTGGGGGCTCAGAAGCCTACAAATAGTCTGTACCACTTAACAAGAAAGGCAGGAAATAAGCTTAATTTTTTTTTTTTTTCTATTTCCCAGATGCTCTCTTTGTACACAGTAGGAGTGCCTGAAATCAGAATATGATCTCACTGCACTCAGTTGAGTGAGCAAATGAGATGGGCCCAGAGGCAGGCTGAGGGGCGGGCAGTTTCAATGCCACTAAGATTAACACCAAAACAAAAACAGGGCGGGTGGGTGGGAATAACTGAAGAGCAGAATAACCAGTTAAAAATTCCTTCAACACTCCTTCATACACAGTTTAAATCAATTTAAATACTGTATTTTTTAAAAAAAAGTGCATAAAAAGGTACTTAAATTCTCTTATACGTCCAGTTGAATATAACCAAGTTCTTAGCTTGCCAAGCTGAAGTTTTAAAGCAGGAATTATTTCACATGCACCAGTTTAAATATGCAAGGACAGGAAATCACTGAATGTGGCTACCCCCACACCTGTAATTACTAGCAAATAACAAAATTCAGCCAACACTAGCTTTTAGTTCAAGTTACTGAAGAGCAGAATAACCAGTTAAAAATTCCTTCAACACTCCTTCATACACAGTTTAAATCAATTTAAATACTGTATTTTTAAAAGAAAAGTGCATAAAAGGTACTTAAATTCTCTTATACGTCCAGTTGAATATAACCAAGTTCTTAGCTTGCCAAGCTGAAGTTTTAAAGCAGGAATTATTTCACATGCACCAGTTTAAATATGCAAGGACAGGAAATCACTGAATGTGGCTACCCCACACCTGTAATTACTAGCAAATAACAAAATTCAGCCAACACTAGCTTTTAGTTCAAGTTACTGAAGAGCAGAATAACCAGTTAAAAATTCCTTCAACACTCCTTCATACACAGTTTAAATCAATTTAAATACTGTATTTTTAAAAGAAAAAGTGCATAAAAAGGTACTTAAATTCTCTTATACGTCCAGTTGAATATAACCAAGTTCTTAGCTTGCCAAGCTGAAGTTTTAAAGCAGGAATTATTTCACATGCACCAGTTTAAATATGCAAGGACAGGAAATCACTGAATGTGGCTACCCCCACACCTGTAATTACTAGCAAATAACAAAATTCAGCCAACACTAGCTTTTAGTTCAAGTTACTGAAGAGCAGAATAACCAGTTAAAAATTCCTTCAACACTCCTTCATACACAGTTTAAATCAATTTAAATACTGTATTTTTAAAAGAAAAAGTGCATAAAAGGTACTTAAATTCTCTTATACGTCCAGTTGAATATAACCAAGTTCTTAGCTTGCCAAGCTGAAGTTTTAAAGCAGGAATTATTTCACATGCACCAGTTTAAATATGCAAGGACAGGAAATCACTGAATGTGGCTACCCCCACACCTGTAATTACTAGCAAATAACAAAATTCAGCCAACACTAGCTTTTAGTTCAAGTTACTGAAGAGCAGAATAACCAGTTAAAAATTCCTTCAACACTCCTTCATACACAGTTTAAATCAATTTAAATACTGTACTTTTTAAAAGAAAAAGTGCATAAAAAGGTACTTAAATTCTCTTATACGTCCAGTTGAATATAACCAAGTTCTTAGCTTGCCAAGCTGAAGTTTTAAAGCAGGAATTATTTCACATGCACCAGTTTAAATATGCAAGGACAGGAAATCACTGAATGTGGCTACCCCCACACCTGTAATTACTAGCAAATAACAAAATTCAGCCAACACTAGCTTTTAGTTCAAGTTACTGAAGAGCAGAATAACCAGTTAAAAATTCCTTCAACACTCCTTCATACACAGTTTAAATCAATTTAAATACTGTATTTTTAAAAGAAAAGTGCATAAAAAGGTACTTAAATTCTCTTATACGTCCAGTTGAATATAACCAAGTTCTTAGCTTGCCAAGCTGAAGTTTTAAAGCAGGAATTATTTCACATGCACCAGTTTAAATATGCAAGGACAGGAAATCACTGAATGTGGCTACCCCCACACCTGTAATTACTAGCAAATAACAAAATTCAGCCAACACTAGCTTTTAGTTCAAGTTACTAAAGAGCAGAATAACCAGTTAAAAATTCCTTCAACACTCCTTCATACACAGTTTAAATCAATTTAAATACTGTATTTTTTAAAAGAAAAGTGCATAAAAAGGTACTTAAATTCTCTTATACGTCCAGTTGAATATAACCAAGTTCTTAGCTTGCCAAGCTGAAGTTTTAAAGCAGGAATTATTTCACATGCACCAGTTTAAATATGCAAGGACAGGAAATCACTGAATGTGGCTACCCCCACACCTGTAATTACTAGCAAATAACAAAATTCAGCCAACACTAGCTTTTAGTTCAAGTTACTGAAGAGCAGAATAACCAGTTAAAAATTCCTTCAACACTCCTTCATACACAGTTTAAATCAATTTAAATACTGTATTTTTAAAAGAAAAAGTGCATAAAAAGGTACTTAAATTCTCTTATACGTCCAGTTGAATATAACCAAGTTCTTAGCTTGCCAAGCTGAAGTTTTAAAGCAGGAATTATTTCACATGCACCAGTTTAAATATGCAAGGACAGGAAATCACTGAATGTGGCTACCCCCACACCTGTAATTACTAGCAAATAACAAAATTCAGCCAACACTAGCTTTTAGTTCAAGTTACTGAAGAGCAGAATAACCAGTTAAAAATTCCTTCAACACTCCTTCATACACAGTTTAAATCAATTTAAATACTGTATTTTTAAAAGAAAAGTGCATAAAAAGGTACTTAAATTCTCTTATACGTCCAGTTGAATATAACCAAGTTCTTAGCTTGCCAAGCTGAAGTTTTAAAGCAGGAATTATTTCACATGCACCAGTTTAAATATGCAAGGACAGGAAATCACTGAATGTGGCTACCCCCACACCTGTAATTACTAGCAAATAACAAAATTCAGCCAACACTAGCTTTTAGTTCAAGTTACTGAAGAGCAGAATAACCAGTTAAAAATTCCTTCAACACTCCTTCATACACAGTTTAAATCAATTTAAATACTGTATTTTTTAAAAGAAAAAGTGCATAAAAAGGTACTTAAATTCTCTTATACGTCCAGTTGAATATAACCAAGTTCTTAGCTTGCCAAGCTGAAGTTTTAAAGCAGGAATTATTTCACATGCACCAGTTTAAATATGCAAGGACTGCATTTTAACTGTAATTTATTTTGTTCATATAACTGCCATTAAATTTCTACACTTAGAGCTGTGTATTGATGTTTAAAATGTAAGCACTTTAATAAAATGAGCTTGAATTTAATTGACTTTAAATGGTCATCTTATGGACTGATCAAATGGTCAGTATTCCTTATTATCATACGTATGTATCATTTTGTGGAGCAACCAAAATGCTCTTTGCTTACATGTTCTAATGCACAACTTTGGTTGCTCAGTAATAATAAATGGTAGTGCCAGTAATGTCAGGATTAAAATGTGATTTGTACTGTGTACAAAATGGCATTAACTAGTAATGCCATGGAGGAACTGATAAACACAATCTCATTTTTGTTGCACCTCCCAAAACCAAGCTCTGAACCTTAACAGAAAGGGTAGAGCACACTAATCCAGACAGTGACCAAAAGTGAGATTCAAACAGTGTACCTTGTGGCTGGAAAGTAAACACCATTAATTATTATGCCAACTCCCTTTTATTGGTTTACACATAAGCAGCCAAGTTTAACAAATATGTCTACACTAACATCATTGTTCTGTTGTAGTTAAGCCCATTTTGCATGCCACAACCCTGCTAAGAAAATTAGTTCAACCATCCAATCTATAAACCAAGAACTCAGACGTGCCCCCTCCCACTCACACGTGTCTATAAATCTACCAATGTACTTGAGTTGAGAACATCATTGTTCTGTTGTAGTTAAGCCCATTTTGCATGCCGCAGCCCTGTTAAGAAAATTAGTTATGTACCAACCATCCAATCTATAAACCAAGAACTCAGACATGTTCCCTCTCCCACTCAGACGTGTCTATAAATCTACCAATGTACTTGAGTTGGTCTGTAGGGGGTCTGAATTTTAGTCTCAGCTTCTTATAACTGTGGACACTTTGATAAATGGCTATAGATAACACATGATATCACCAGAACTCAATTAAATACCATGAATAAAAACTGCTACATGCTTCAGTATTAGCTAGAGTCATGACTAAACCCTGGAAAAATGCTTTCTGAGCATTACTTTCAGTTTTATTTTAAGAAGCAACTTCCTTACAAATGACAGCAAAATAAGCCTGTCTTTTACATTTCTTACATCTTTTGCCGCATGCAGAGCACTGTTTTGACTCAGCATGGTGATGGCCACACCTCATGCATTCACCAAGATTTCACTCACTCTGCTACTCTTGCACTTACTTAGTTTGACCACATTGATGCCACTTTTTAAACTTGTCATTTCCTCTGCATTTGATCTCATGTACATCATTTGCCTTGTTTAAATTAGCATTTTGGTTTTTGATCAACTCGATCTCTCTGACAATTTGTAAGACCTTTTCTAAAATTAAATTTACTTTAAGCCATAACTTCTAAGACACTTTAACATCATCCATCCTAAAAGCAACTCTGTCTCTGATTTCTTCATCTTTTGGACCATTGCACTCGGTATTTATAAGGACCTTACAGAAGCTTCAATACATTCACCTTTCTCTTATATACACCTGTGGAAGCATGCACTTTCATTCATTATATTTATTTTTGGCACAAAATAGGTTCATGGGTAAGTACTAGGCTACCTTGTGGGCCATTTTAAGCCTAGCCAATTTCTGTTTGGTGCTTGACATAACCTATCCCATTCGGTGTTAGATTGGCCTTACCTATCCCATGCCCAGTCATTATATATTACCCCAGGGAGAATAACTGGGATCACACTTTACATAATTTGAGGTGACCCATGCATGGGATGAAGCATTTAAGAGCTGCCCCTGTCCATTAGTAGTACAGCAGGTAGTCCCTTGGTAAATTTTCTATTACCCATCTATAGATCCAAGCTGTGCTTGAATATGGGCAGAGATGAACTTTGTTTTATGTGGATGGGGAATCTGTTTCAGAGCACTGGCATCCTCTATGAGGTATACCTCTCCCTCCTAACCATTCTGTAGATATTGTAGAAGTGTTTAGATCTGTGGACTGAATATTTCTAATGCCATTTGACTTGCTGATGTGCAGTATAAGTATCAGGTGAGAGGATGCCATGTATGCCAGACACAGGTCACCTCTTAGCAGTTTGTAGGATGTTGAGTATAACAATAGGGTTTTGAGTTGGACAATGTAGAACATATCATTTAAGCTTTGTATCCTTTTGTAAGATAATTTTTGTGAGCATTCTAGTTGTTGTATGTGTCTGGACAGATACATGCTAAAGGGGGCAAGTTACTCAATGATTGGCCTAATGAGGGCTGAGTAAAGGGGTACAATGACATCCCTACATCTAGACACAATCCTTTTGTTTATAATCTGAGCAACGTAGAAGGACTTTCTTCAACAATGGACACCTATTGGTTGAAATTTAGGTCACTGCACACATAAGTTATCAAATTCTGAACAGATGGATCAATTCTTAGCTGAGTATTTTTTGGTATTTAGTTTCAGTCCATGATTTTGGCAATGGTTATTTATTTGGGGCAAACCATCCTGAAGGATGGCTAAGTCATTTGGAGATTCAATGACGGCACCTAGGTTGCAGTCATCTGCAAATTTAGTCAGCCAGAGTGCTTTGGTATTGGAAGTAGATGCCAAAAAGGCATGGTCCTAGCAATGATCTTTGGGTGGCTCCACTGATGACTGGTCTCTTTGTGAAGGTAACTTCACCTACTTTGATCTCCTACATCCTATCTTTGAGCCAGTTGACAATCTAGTGAGTGACAAAGGGGTTTATTCCCAGTTCATTTAGCTTTGGCCAGGTTGTGGTATTTGGTATGTACCATTTTACCTTCATCCATTGTTTTGGTGACCTTTTCAAAAAAGTCCACCAGGCTGAGTAAACATGACCTGTCCTTGATGGATCCAAAATGAGATGGGTCTTGTGTTTGGGGTTTTCCTGTCTGCTTACTGATTAGTTTCATGATAAGTCTTTCCATTGCTTTGGATATGAGGCTGGCCCAACTTACAGGTCAGCAATTGCTTGGGTCTGTGGAAGGCTCTCCCCAATACAAGGAGATGACTATAGCTGTTTTTAATGTGCGTGGTACAAAACATGCATAAAGGCTGAGGTTGAGCAGTGTTTTATTAAGTGGATGACTAAATTGTGCTTCATGCTGTTTAAGATGCATCCATAGATATTGTCAAGACTCATCAATGTAGTAGTTTAACTTTTATAGGTTCATAGGTACTTTCTGGGCTAGCTGCCTTTATGGGTCATTTTAAGCCTAGCCAGTTTCCCTTTTGTGCTCAAACTAACCTATGCATTTAGTTATAGAATGACCTTACCCATCCTATGGTAGATAATTATGTATTATCCCTAATGAGAATAACTTTTGATATCACTTTCAGGACTTGATCGTATATGGAGATGAGCCAGTTTCGGGTGTATCTTGTGGGACAGATGGAAAGGAGAAAGGGGAAAAGTTGGAGCTGAATTTATCAAGGCATATGTTCACCGTATCTTCACTGAGTTTACTAATCACTGACTCGTAACACTCTGACCTTCTGTGAATGAAAATTAATTGTATATTGCTAACACCTCTTTTGTCATATGTGTTACAAGGTATTCTCTAGGACATTTTCTGATTCTTTATAAAGCTTGTCAACTCTCAGAATTATGCAAACCTTTTCCCCTGATAAGCTAGCTAAATAGTTTTGAGAAGTCAAATGGCTTAGGTGGGTTAAACGTCTTCATTTTTGTTAAAATTCTGTTTGGGATAAATGGCTTAATATAGGTAAAACAATTGCTTTGTAAGATAAAACAGCTACTACTGGTAAACCTGAGAAAAATGGTTTACTCTAAGCTTGGCAGACTCACTTCAATTCATTGGTCCTAGTTTTGCATCTGGAGTTGCATTTTCAGTCTTTATTTGCAAAGAATATCCCAGCTCTGAAATCATGTCATATTACACACCTCTGGTTACTTAGTAATAACAAATGCCAGTGTTAGTAAAGTCAGTGTATTGTGGACTTTTATTCGAATAGGTAATATTTATTGTCTACTAAATGGCACTTCTGTAGAAGTAATGTTAACACTTGAGTAACCCTGAGCACACTGGTACTGGCCTCAAGATATACTGCATTATGGGAAACATGCATTCTTAAACAACAATGCTATACAATAGTTTTAGAGTGGTAATGGCTAAATCATATGTTCACAATATAAATGTAAACTCTTACCTTACTTACCATCCCACTTGTTAACAAAAGCCTATTTGTCAGATTATGATAAATATCTATGTACACCGTACACTCATTTGGAATCTTGGTGCTATTGGTTGCAGTGGGCTTGCCTCCACACAAAGACAACATTCTTTTGCAATTGCATTTCATTGGATATTTTGGGGGACAGTTAATCAAAACATTAAATCATGAAAGACTGAATCAAAAATAATCAGGGACATTTGCTTTTATGTGTTGTATGAAAATACTGAACAACCTAGTAATTGGTATTGTGTTAGTACAGAAAACCACAAGATATTTTAGAATTTGACATTTTAAGCCAAATCACTAATTCGGCATAACTTTTTTAAAATTTGTTATTTATTTGTAATACTATGAGTTTATTTTTTTGCATGTTCTTTAGATAAAGCATATTTTAATTTTGCTTATATAAGACTAAACAAAAATAATAATGGAATCACAGTAATGTCCAGAAATTGCACTTAATCATGGATATAATTTCTGGAATTTAAGCTCATAAACATGGAATTTCATTTTTTAAGAACCAAAAAACAATGTTCTTCCATATGATTGAAAGAAGGGTGGAATTATGACTTTCTCCAGCCTGTTGTAAGTAAGTGACCATGGAGATGATAATATATAATACCAGGATGTGTTTGGGATCCAATTCCCACATTAGAGTATTTACATATTTTTCTGAAGAAGAGTTGTTTTTAACAAAACTTTTTCAAAGATTTTTGATTAATTCTTTTGTGAATTGGTGTTTTAATCACAAATCATTATTTTTTCTCTGACATTTAGACAAAACAAATTCTGTAATCCACTTTTAACTTTTAACCCCTCTGTCCTGGGACCATCAACCCCCCCCCCCCATGATCTATGAGCCCATTCATTCATCACAGGGGCGAGAACCATGACAGATTCTCACAAAGCCATCATCCAGATAGAAATCTGGGTCTTCTCCTGGCCAAAGGTACAACTCCGTACAATCCTTGTCAACTTTCAAGGGATGCTGGTGCTGCCAGTCTATAGGGGAAGGAGTATGCAAGAATCCCCCTGTGACTGCCCCTGAAATATGCAGCTACATCACAGCAGCACATCCATGTGGCTCAGACCTCATGGGCTGTACCACCCAGATCCCTCACTGGGTGTCATCCAAGCAGCAAGCCAAGCCACCTCCCTCTGACATGGATGGGCATGATATATGCAGTCACTCCTATCCTACTGCATTACTCTTTTCAGCTTCATTGCCTGCTGGTCAACCATGGTCATTTAAGTCACATTAATGGCTTTGTCACTCTGCTCCCTAGGAGGGGTCAGCCTCATGATTCACTTTGGTTTTAATGTACTTTTGTCTACTTTAGTGAAATCATTTACTGGTATCTTTGAATAGTTTAGTGTCTGCAAGCAAATGCTGCTGCTAACATGTAAAAAACAATAATCATGAAAATTTGTTTCACACTTGAACTCTTCAGTGTGACAATTTGAATGTCTCCTCATGTATTACATCAGTACAGAGTAAGTCAGTGCTTAGAATGCCTTGGTCATGGTCTATTCCTGGTACATTTGCTACTGCTGTATTGCACATAGAGGGATGTTGGAAGATAAAAACTACCACAAATGGAAAAAAGAGAGGTAAAAACATTTTGCACTTCTGCATGCTTGTTTATATTATTTTATCTCCCTTGAATAAGTTTTGACCACATAAAGCATCATGGGTATGCAGATCTTTGCATAGTGTGTTTGTGTAAGGTTTCTGCTACTTATAATGGTCATTGGTTTAGAGGCAATTACAGAAATGCAGAATCACTGTGCCTTCATGTATATAAAAAGAGAGAATCTTTCAGAAACACATTCACAACATGGGGGAGGAATGACATTTGGTCTCATACTAGTTTATACAGCAGCCAAAAACTGCTATTTTATAGCCTGGACATAGTTCTGGGCATGCAGAAAATTTCTTGTGGTAGTGAGCCAGAGGTGAGATTATATGCTTTTGATACAGTACTCCTTTTAAAATATACTTCTTTGAAAACCATTATTTCCTGCCCATCTGTTGTGTTTAGTGCCCTTCTTCCCATGAGATGTTTTTTCCTTAAATGTGTGCAGATGCCACACTTACTAAAAGAGCTGGAACATATGCAGGTACAATAAAGTGAAATGAGGATTTGTATGCTGTCCTGAGAGTTAATTAAAAGTGAATGATAAAAGAATGAGCATTTCTTTCATTGAGCTTTCTTTCTCCTCTGAGGTTAGACATCAGGGACAGAAGTGAGTATCACAGAGTTATCAGCATGACTTGAAGACATCATAAACACTCAGTGCTGGTTTCTTTTTCTAGGACTAGCAGTTGATATTTTCAGCTACAGTGTAGTTGGTAGTTAATATGCTAGAATTACAATGACAGTAGGAGACTAAGGGTCACTGGGTATACATTCTTCTTTTTTTGCCAAACACCTTTACTGAATTATCACTTCTGACATAGGCAAATTTACATTCATATAAAAGTAATCACACTATAATTAATATAATAAATATATTGCTATATGTCATATAACCGAAGCAATATTACATAACTTATTCAATACCTTCACTGCAGTTATTGTAGGCTCTAGTTAGATAATGATAGGCCAGAGCTCAACAGTGTACCTTCTCCAAATGGATATAACTTCAAAGGCAATTTCTCTGTAAGGGGGAAACCCTCTAAAGCCTCCATGTGGATACCTTTGCACTCCATACTGGTTTAAACTAAAACAAAGAGTAAAAAGGTCACACAGATAACCAACTGGTAAAAAAACACAAAAAGAAAAATCTAGCAAAGCTAGACTTCTAACTGTGTGATACCTTAAACCTCTTGCATCAGAGGTCTAGCTTTGCTAGATTTTTCTTTTTGTGTTTTTTTTTACCAGTTGGTTATCTGTGTGCCCTTTTTACTCTTTGTTTTAGTTTGTTAGTTGGGATATTTTGTAGACACCCTAATGTTTATGGATATCAGCTGGTAATGACAACCCTGTGTTTCCAAAGGTCAAACATTCCTCTTATGCTGTGCTGATGATGTCATAAGAAGGCAGAAACATGCATGTCCACAGCTAGAGGGGGTTGGCTTTAATGGCCTGAAATTGTCCATATATAGACTTAAACATGAAAGTAAAAGAAAAAGTCATGGACATTCAGAATTGCCATTTAGCTGAAACACCTGATATCCTTAAAGGGTTATCTGCATATATCCCATGAGGCCTCTGATGTAAGAGGTTTACGGTATCACACAGTTAGAAGTCTAGCTTTGCTAGATTTTCCTTTTTGTGTTTTTTTACCAGTTGGTTATGTGTGACCATTTTTACTCTTTGTTTTAGTTTTTCTGATTTGTTTTGTAATTAAGAAGACAGTGTTTGTCTTTTCTTTTCACTCTTTTGAACATTTCATTAAAGACTCATTGTCCCCTACCTTCTCTTACATGTACATTATGTCCACAGCTTTGGGATCTTCACTTTCCCTAGACCAATCAGGTTTTCACTCTGGAGTCATTTGCAAACTAGGGAAACCACCTGCAGTACATTCCCTTGAGACCGCCAGCTCACTGTGATTCTGACAGGTTTCACACCAAGTGGCTGTACTTTTTGTAACACGGTATAGATTTCTTCAGTATTAGTTATATTATTGTCACAGCGCAGTTCTCTTCTTAAAGGTGATCTCACAGGATTAGTATGAAGTGAACGCTGGAAGTTAAGAGACTGAACTCAAAGATGAATGTGGTGGTTTTGGGAAGAAAACAATTGCAGTTGCTAAAGATCTGTAATTTTAAAAGTGCAGTATTATTTCATATTTTCAGTGTGCAGCTTCAGCAGCATGACAGCTGTCGGCTGTTTATTTACACGAAAAAGAAAGTTGTGTTTTTTGTGCAGAATTGCTACATGAACCTTTTAAATGTTTTCCATATAATCTGGGATGATAACAGTATGTTGAAATGTTAGAGATAAGTGTTGAAAATTAGTGCTCTGTGCATTTACCTTTAATGGACTGATTGTAGTCTAATAACTTAAGAGGTATGAACATGTTGATTTGAAACTTGTAGTACAGTTATTTTTCCAAATAAATAAGTAAACAGATAAATAAACTGATTGATAGGTAAATGAAACAACCCTGAGGTAACTGCACTTCTGAGAAAAATGAATTTTTTTTCAGTTGGGCAAAATCTGTTGTGAAACTGTCACCATTTTTCTACCTATGGTTTTCCATGGTGTTAGCCCCATTTATTCAAATACAGTGAAATGCTTCAAGTGATCATGATGTATAACGTCATCTCCAGCCCACCCATTGTAATGCTGCAGCCAGAACCTGAGTCAGTTGCATTTTAAAGCTGACTAGTGATAATTTCCAAAATACTACTCCCTTAGCTATGCACCAGTTTAAGTGCAGAACTGAAAGGCAGCCTAGCCATTCCTTCATCACAGATGCACACACTACAGAATAAATAAAGTGCCAATAATGACACTTGAACACTGTGATTTTTTTTGTTCTACTATTTTCATTCTGTTTTAGGACAGCTAGACACAGAACATGAGTTTTCCTTAGTTATGTGTAAAACGGACAGACGTAAACTTACTGGCTTAATTTCCTTGATTTTACATTCTCATATTACATTGGGCAAAGGAAGTCACTGCTGATGTGATTTATATTTGTAAGCATGCAATGATTCAATATTTTATAACTTTTTATTTTTCCCAACAGTCATACAGCAATTTGAAGAGCAGGAAATTGACTAGCATGAAAGCATGGGGATTCAATACAATACTCAAGGCACTAGCACCTAAAGAATAAGAGAAATAGGTAAATATGAATGCCAACATCTCAAAACAACATGTGAGAAGACAATAGTATCAATACACTGATGAGCCAGGTATGGAAATAAGGTATATAAGCTGATGGAGAAATGCAGATGTTCAGGAAGTTTTCAAAAGAAAGAAGGATTGCAGGAAGGAATGGGAGATAGAAAAGGTGGACCAGGCTCTGTTGAAAGAGACATAACAGATGGTAGAAAAAGCTCTTTCAAACTGGAAGCAAAGATAGGCAGATAAAGAAGAAATTAGGCAAATGACATCCATAAGGGATGCTGGCAGCAACTTGCTCACCAAGCCAGTAGATGTAAGGAGTGCAGTGAGAAGATTCTGAAAGACGAACCTTCCTCCAGAAGTTGTACTTTCACATGCATAGCCTAGAATGAAAGAAGGAAAACCCACCCTAGGAGAAGTACTAAGGAAAAGGACATCAGAGAAAATGGAAGGCTGAGATGAAGCCACAGCAGATATGCTCAGGATGTTTAGAGCAGTGAGGGGAAATGACTTCCAAGGGTAGTCATTACAGTAGGGAGACAGAGCTGTATCCAAAATGAATAGAGATAAGCATTCAAGTGTCAGGGTGCAAGAAGAGTGTGGATATTCACATCTGGTGTCAGGGTGCAAGAACAGTGTGGATATTCACATCTGGTGTCAGGGTGCAAGAACAGTGTGGATATTCCCAAGAGACAGATGGATTACATGACAGTAGTCGTACAACAGGAATGCACAGCTGTTGATAAAGGTAGAAGAGTGGCTCTGAATCAAGAGGTATGGGTAACAGTAACAGTTGACACAATACCCTGACCCCATGTAAAACTAAAAAAGGAGGATTGATGAAAAAATAATGTCAGTGGCTCAACAGGTAGCTTACTGAAGAAACACAAAATACCACAAACTGTGTTTCCAATATATATATATATATATATATATATATATATATATATATATGGGTCTATATTGTTAGATCGAAAGCACACAGCATCGATCTAACAACATCGAACCCCATAAAAGCGAAAGTGCACTATATCGATAGTGCACTTTCTCAAAAGCTAGTTTTCATAACCAACAAAAAACAAAATAATAACCTCTAAACAGTATTTTCCCCCTGCACCCCCATACACCCCCCCAATTTAATATTCTAACTCCGAGATCGCACTGCAATGGGAAAAAGGGAATATTCCCTCATCCCCACTGTACCGTGATCTCCATAAAAAGTTTGTTAGCTGTACAACAACAGTATATGTTGATGTACAACTAACAAAACATGCAAACAGCATGTTTTCTCTCTTTTAAGTATCCTTTAGCGAAAGTGCATATTCGATGTTATGCACTTTCGCTAAAGTCAGTTCGACAAAGTGCAGTTCGATGAACTGTACTTTCGACGTTCTGACTAGGACCCATATATATATATATATATATATATATATATATATATATATATTTATATATAAATGGCGGTAGTGGGAATCATTGAATACACCCAACGTCAACACACTAAACATTGACGTTTTTATATCAAAACAAAAGTGTCAACAAGCAACTATGCATGGGCTGAGAAACAGCCTTGGTGCATGCAAAAGTCAAACACAGAAAAACAAATTAAAACATTGTTTTTACAGGGGTCAAGCCCACCTGCACCCTTCTGTTAATTATAACTACTAACTCCAGCATTGCACAGCATTGGGTAATGGCATGTTCCCCATCCCCAGGAATTGTATACTCTGCGACACAAGTCAACCAGCTGTTTGGTTGATCATAAATAGTCAACTAAACCCTTTCAGATCAAATGTATGCTCAGTCTTTGGGACAAAAACCCATATAAATACATGTGATATACATATATATATATATGTGTGTGTGTGTGTGTGTGTGTGTGTGTGTGTGTGTGTGTATATATATATATATATGTGTGTGTGTGTGTGTGTGTGTGTGTGTGTGTGTGTGTGTGTGTGTGTATGTGTGTGTGTATGTGTATGTGTGTGTGTGTGTGTATATATATATATATATATATATATATATATATATATATATATATATATACATATCTACATGTGCATGTATGTAAATATATATATATATATATATATATATATATATATATATATATATATATCTGCAATGAATCAAAAGGTTTCTACCAACTACTTCATCCAAATTTCTCCCCATTGTTTTATTATTTTTTCACTTTTGCTAAACGTGATTCCTAATATGTTTATCTCATTTCTAGTAAAATATCTTCTATTAATCTTCTTTGTTTCACACAACCCTTTACTTTTTAAACTTTTTAAATTAACTCTAATCTAGCTTTACTCAATGTCCATTCCATCCTTTTCACAGTTTCCCTTATCTATACTGTATTTTTGATTACAATAATTAATCACCTGGATATGAAATACATGGATGTATCATTACTTTTTTTCATTTTCCATCCTGTATCTCTCATTTAACCTAAGTATGTTTGTATTACTCTAATTATTCCTAGCACAAATAAACACATACTCATCAGACACTCATTTTTTACCCCTGTCTCAATTTTATTTTGTTTCCTAACCAACCATTTACCATAACCTTCACCCAAGACATGTCATAATACTTCTTTATACTTTTCTTTTTCCACCAACCAAATAATCATTGAAAATATCTCACATTGCCTCATCCTTACATATTTATTCTCCCTTAAAATAACATCTATTATTTTTTTTTATAATTAACATTTCTTTCATTTGTTTTCCCTTTAGTCTATATACCCCATCATCTACTACTTCTTCCAAAGAATCCCGATTCTTTTTTTGCATTATACAGTCATCCCCTTATAGTAGAACTTAATCCATGTAAGCCTGGTGATAATTCTTTCTTGCTTTCTTTTATAACCTCTTCAGCTTCTTTAAATGTGACTCTTTCTTCTAATGCATGTTTTGCTGTATCTGAAATGTTCTTCACTTACCACCTGATCCTTTCAACATCTTCATTCAAATACATTTTTCTACAATTTTTCTACTATCTCCATAATTTATTATTTACACTTTACTACCCCATTCTTATCTACCATTACATCCATGTTACCTAAACTTCTATTACCCCTTGCCTAAAAAGGGTCACACATATTTCTTCTTTCCCTTTAAAAATATTTCTGTCTATGCAACATTGTATTTTTTTATTATTCTTATCATACAGTTTATTTTCTGATTTGCTTATTCTGCTTCCTTCTTACATTCCTTTCTCAGATATTTTACCATATCCCACTTTACTTCTAGTTTACTCTCCTTTCTTCCAAAAAAAAAAAAATGTATATTTCTCTTTAAACACTACCCACCGTTTTGTTAAACTTTCATAAAATACTCTTGCAACCATGAGGAGATGTTTTTACTTACATCTCCAGTTAACCATTTTATTCATTTCTTTAATTTATAATTTCTTAATCATCACTATTACAGCCCATATTGCTTTGTGATCTGAAAAAGCTACTCCTTCTACCCCACTTGTCACTTCTTTCATGTCACAAGGAAACATACCATAATTTATCTCTGTTTTAAAATTTCCCCTTTGGTACATCCACCCACTACTTTTTCCTGTTCTTATCTTTCCAAATTGCATCACTTCTATTACCTTTATATCTTGTATTATTTTTTCATTTTCCTTTTCTTTTTGTACAATTAAACCCCCCCAGTCATTATTATCAGTATGTTTACTACCATATTTTTAATTCATTTTTTCCTTCCAACATGTTTGTGTTTGCATATATTAACCTCATGCAGTTTTCATGTGTCATAATAGGAAATAGATAGGACATTTACCCCTGGGATCACGTCACTCGCCCTGCTAGACAAGGGTCCAGGAAATTAAATATTGTGAGAAAAAATAGCCAGGGAATTGTTATGGCTAGGCTTGTATAGCCCCTAGGGCCGATAGCCTAGTACCAACCTATGAACCTATAATATCACCCTTCATAGTTTCACAATTATTACATCCAGTATTTTACTTCATTTTCTTTACATTCTACAAATCATATAATCTTTTCCCAATACAGCTTCATTTTTTTTTCCTGTTTAACATGTATTGTAGCAAGCAAACATAATGCAACCATATTTTTTCATTTTCTGCACCATTTAACAGTCACTAAATCCCTCATTTAATTCCTTACACTGCTCAGATTAAGCCCCCCAAATACATAAATCTCCCTTTCTCTTTTTTTTTTTTTGCATCTTTTTCATTCTATTCTTATTTTTTCTGTTTCTCCTTCTCACCCTCCCTCCAGTAGACTTAACTTCTATCTGCTTTTATTATTCTTCTGTTACTGAGTCACCATTTGTCTTTTCTTTACTTTAAACCCATCATATTTGTTTTCGGTTTCCATTTGAATCTCTTCTGCCATCAGTCCTCCCCTTGCTATTTATCTTCACCTTGAGTCATACTTCTTTTACTTTCTTCCTCACTTACATCAGCCATTTCACTTTCTTCCTGATCCATCTGGTCCATGACAGCACTCTTTCTCACCTTTTCTCCACCATTTGGTTTTATTCTCTTCATTAAGTTCTCCAGTACCTCTGTATCCAGACCTCTGCTCTCTAAGTTGGTGACAAGGATTTTATCTTGCTCTGATTCTTTCTCTCTCCACAAATTCTTCAGCAACAATGTGTACTCCTTCCTCCATCTTGGACTATTCCGAACACTAGAGACAGCCCTCTGGTACTACCTACTGCTTGAAAGTAATAGGAGAAGTTTCCTGGTGCCCTTGCCAAATTTCTCTTAGTAGTAAAATTACTATCTCAGATCTCCCCTGAAATAAGGCTACTAGCTTCTCTTAACCTCTTAGCACAAGAAATCTGGACAAAGCTTAAATTAATAGGGGTTTGGGGGTGAAGGCCCAGAAATGGGGACAGATTTTAAATACTGGTTTTATAAAGTTAGAATGTTACTAGAATAACAAGATCTGTGTTAGCAAGCATTGTCTGAAGGATATAAACTCTGAAACTCAAATGCATGTCATTATTTAGTGATATCAATTCTCAGTGATATTCCAGAAAACTACAGATTTTATGAGGAACAGACCAAAAAGTATGAGGCAAAAATCTGGACAATTGAAAGGTATCGGCCTAACCCAGTCAACAAAAGATAAAGAAAATAAATAAACTAAACTAAAATAAAATAAAATGATGATGAGAATTGTTTTGGGGTGAGTACTAAATGGGAGAACATGACGATCCCTGCTAAAAATGCTTTACTGATGTTTTGTTAGTTAAAACTTCAAACAATATGTTTTATACAGTTGAAGATTTAGTGAATCAAGATTCACTGAATCATAAAAGAAGTTATGAGAAAAACAACCCAATTTAAACAAGGCACCTTTGCAGAAATACACAAGAAATCCACAAATAAAAATAAAAGTAAGAAAACTGCAAAGGTGAGGCTCCAGCTCAACAGTCGAAAAGCATTCAGGATATATATCCAAAATATCCAAATTCTCTTCAAACTCCAGAAAACCGAACCAGAGATCTGGATTCCACTATAACACAGCTTTAATAGTAGACCAAAAAACGGCAAACAAACTTAGAAATAAACACAAACCAAGTCCAGTAACCAAAATCTTCCAACCGTTATAACAGATTAATGGTTCCACTTACATCCATAATGTAAAAACATATCCAAAAGAGCAGGCGATAAAATGAAAACCATTTATTACTATAAAACAAGACTTCATCAGAAACTAAATTCAAAATTTAAAAAGACCTCCTTTTATATACTCAGCTGGTCTATCAAGTTACAATGTTTAAAGACACAGTAGATTAGTAATGAAAAACTGTCAAGTACTTTCAAAACATATACTTTCTAGTCCTATTCCCAAACAAACGCTCGCTACATATATCCAAATTAATACATAAATTGACATATGTAATACTTGTAATGTAATAGTAACTATAAAAGAATATATATATATAAAAAAATATAAAAATATATAACATACCAGTCTTTATGAATGTAAAAAAGTTTTTCAACTAACTGACACTCACAAATTTAAAAAGTGTATATAAATAACAACAAGACCACTTTTTGTATGTGTATATTATTAAATAAGAATTTTTGGATAATTTGATAAATGAGGTAAAAACAAAGAGAATGAATAAGATATTTCTACCACTTCTCCCTATTAGAAATTTTGTTGGTGTACGTGAAGACAACAATTGTGTATCAAAACTTGTTAGGTTAGATGATGAACATATTAACAATAATGAAACCAACCTTATCATCACTTATTCAATACACAGTTCTTTATGCATTAGTATTATTAAGAAGAACTGGAATTTGTTTAGAACAAATGACAACATTTATACTAAACTAGGTGAATTCCCTAGGGTCATTTTCAGAAAAGGATGTAATTTAAAAGCCATTTTGGAACAATCTAATTGTTCTAATACTCGTCGATATGGAATGAGTAAATGTGAGAGCTGTAACTATTGTAAACTTATTGAAGTATCAAACCACTTCATTATTAGAGGTAAACATTACAAAATAAGAGGGAAGTACAATTGTAATTCTAGTTTCATAGTATATTTGGCTATGTGTAAAATGTGTCCTGCATTCTATGTAGGCAAAACGGAGCGGAGGCTCCGTGATATGATGTATGAACACCAGTATGCTATCAACAAACAGAAGCAGGAAAATGCTTTAGCTAAACATGTTTGTACTAATATAGGCCACACCTTCAAATTTGTCGTTATAGACGAAATAAAAACTGATATTAGAGGTGGCCCTAGACAATTAAAGCTGGAAGAATTAGAGTTAGCATGGCAGGTTAGACTTAATGCTTGCCATACGCCTGGCTTGAATGGCACTTGTTCGATTTCTAGTATTCTGAGACTTAGAAGCCTCAGTAAATAAATAACAACAAGAAACAAAAATTCTTATTTAATATTATACACATACAAAAAGTGGTCTTGTTGTTATTTATATATACTTTTTAAATTTATGAGTGTCAGTTGGTTAAAAAACTTTTTTACATTCGTAAAGACTGGTATGTGATATATTTTTATATTTTTTTATATATATATTCTTTTATAGTTACTATTACGTTACAAGTATTACATATGTCAATTTATGTATTAATTTGGATATATGTAGCGAGCGTTTGTTTGGGAATAGGACTAGAACGTATATGTTTTGAAAGTACTTGACAGTTTTTCATTACTAATCTACTGTGTCTTTAAACATTGTAACTTGATAGACCAGCTGAGTATATAAAAGGTGGTCTTTTTAAATTTTGAATTTAGTTTCTGACGAAGTCTTGTTTTATAGTAGACGAAAAGCGCTTAATAAATGGTTTTCATTTTATCGCCTGCTCTTTTGGATATGTTTTTACGTTATTGATGTAAGTGGAACCATTGATCTGTTATAACGGTTGGAAGATTTCGGTTACTGGACTTGGTTTGTGTTTACAGCTTTAATAGTACACAAGCGCTTTCACAAATTGCTTCTTCAGGTGTATAACATTCATTGAACATATACTGACATAAGAGGGGGTGATATTAAAGTTAGGACTGAAGAGAAGGAAGAAGATTGGATTGTTAGGCTAAGGGCCAGTTCAGGACATGGTTTGAATGATTCTGTCCCTATGAGACCCATGTTGAAAAAGAGGCCTCTAAACAGATAAAGTGTTGATTCTCCCCTCATATATATTTTTTTATGCATACATTTTATATATATATATATATATATATATATATATATATATATATATATGTGTGTGTGTGTATTTTTAAAGTCTTTTATGTTTTTAAATGAGAGTGTAATTAATAATGTTCATTAGTAGAATGTGCATATGCCTTTAAAACTGTATATTAGAGTCATGTGACTGAGTTTAGGGTTATATAAGGTGTGTTTTTTCAATGAATGTTATACACCTGAAGAAGCAATTTGTGAAAGCGCTTGTGTACTATTAAGGCTGTGTTATAGTGGAATCCCGATCTCTGGTTCATTTTTCTGGAGTTTGAAGAAAATTTGGATAGTTTGGATATATATCCTGAATGCTTTTGGACTGTTGAGCTGGAGCCTCACCTTTGCAGTTTTCTTACTTTTATAAAAGAAGTTATAACATGGTCGTTCTTTCCCCTACTGCATTTCCTTTTTTAGAACATTTTCATATCTGAAATAATAAAATAAACCACGATTACTATATGATTATTACCTTACCTTTCTCATTATTTTTCACTACTTTGGAGCAGTTCTTGGATGCACAGTAGACGATGTATGCTGGTTCATTTTGATCACAACTGATATTAGTCATTGACATTTAAAAATGAAACTTGCAATAATGCTACAGAAAAAATCATAGCAAATATATATTGAAACAAAACAAACCTTTAACAATTCCGACTCCAAAGATGGACAACATCTTACTGGATAGGTGAAAAAGCAGTAGAACAAAGAATGGAAGTGGTAGAGGACAAATTTTCACTGCAATCTGGTATGATTAATTTAAGACATAAGTATGTCTTCTGATAACCTTTTTCAAGACAAAATTTGGCATCATTGTGATCTTTGTGATTTCATTAGGGTAGCAAAGATTCCTCAATATTTGTAATTTTCTGACAAAAATAACAAGTGCAGAAAATGAAAATAAGTAAGAGACATACATGGGAAATGCTCTGAATTTTTTTTTCTTTAGTAGTCACACTGTGTTGTCATGGTAACAGTAAAAAGCTGAGCATACAGAAGGTTACTGAGATATATCAATCTATTACTTTCAGCAGGAATTACGATGTGACCTTATATAGAGAACAATTTCTCTCAATACTGCTATAACACAGAGGTAGTCCATGACTGTGCAAAAAGCTGATTCTAACTGCTGACAAATAGCTGGCAGGTGGAGGCCATCATATGTGCCTATCATCTTAATTGCATCTCACTATTTCCTGATAGAAACAACATTTCTCTTTCCCTCATAGTTTACAATTGTAAATATGGTTTTAATACTCATATAATAACAATCCTATGAATCCACCCATTATGGTTCCCTAGCCCTGCTTAAACGTCTTTACAATCTTGCTGGAGGAGAGATTCCAAGCTCAGATTACAGAAGCCCCTCTATGATACTAATTGGTATCTTTTCCACTAATGTCAGAGCTCTCAAAGAAACAAAGCCCCAACCAATGTGATTCTAGATAGACTTTTGGTGACTGACTGCTGCATAAAAGGAAGTTGTGTGAGAGTGATTTGTATTTATGCAAAATTCTGAAAGAGATGTGTAGTATATTTGAATTACTTATACTTGTGTGGGGATTAATATGAAAATAATTATAGGAGATCAAATCTGCTGTATATAGGAGTGTAGGAAAGGAGGTAGGAATAGTAAAAGATGCTGGTAAAACGAGGGACTCTATTTTTAAGTGAATGAATTTATAACAGAGATTTATTTTGCTATTTTCAGTATAGAATTAATGGAAGTGGGTAGTTGGAGAGAAGTGGTTGAATTTTATGACCATGTTGCTCTTTGCAGACGTTTTGGAAACAATGAGTATTTTATTAGAGAATTAGAAATCTTTTTATCAGCATAGTTGTATGAGGGTCTTTTATCAGAAAAAGACACCCTGCTGCATAAATATAAATGTGTACAGCTTACTTGGAAATGAAGCAATTATGATATGAGAGCAGAAATGAATTTTATGATGATATATATATATATATATATATATATATATATATATATATATATATATATATATATATATTGTGTTTATGTAAGGGGGATTTTTATACCATTTATATGGAAAAGAAAGATGTTACTGGCTCCTGTCAGAAATGTCAGAACTAAAGCCAACTACAGTCCATGGCTAACTAAAGAAACTAAAACAGAGAGTGAGAGAGAGAGACTCTGGTCCCAATATCAGGACAACAAAAGCAAAGCCTTCTTTATAGGTTCATAGTTGTTTACAAGGATAATGGCCACAAGGGCCTTTTTAAGCCTAGTCATGCATCTCAAATTGCTGACAAGTTGTGATACTCTTGATAAGTGTAAGCAGGGGCCTGGGAGATTAACCATTTACAGATTGCCTATGTCCATTAGAGACATTGGTGCAAAACCAGGGATGAATTTCCTGTTTCCCATCCAATTGTTCAAGTTGCACTTGAATTGAGTTAGGAAGGAACTCTAATATACATGGATGGGGAGCCTGTTCCATGGACAGAGTAGTTTCTGGGATACATGCCTGTATATCCAGCAGGTCCTATTTATATCACAGGCAAGGTTTAAGTCTTTAGAAAGGATAATTCTGGTACTGTTTGTTTTGTGGATATGCAGGACGCTCATCAGAGTGGGGTCTGACAATGCCCTATATGCCAGGCATCGATCTCCCCCCAAAAGCCTGTAGGAGACAGAATGCAGGGATAGGGCCTTAAGGTGGTCTGCATAGGACATTTTACTTACGCCTTGTATTCTTTTGGTGAGAAAACTCTGTGCATGTTCCAGTTGTTGGATATGCCTGGTTAGGTACATACCAAAGGGGTCATTCTACTCAATGACAGGTCTGATGAATGCCAAATACAGTAGGACAATGACTTCCTTGGATGTCAATGTCATACATTTGTTTATAAGTTGTGCAACATAGAATGATTTCCTCACTATTGTAGACACGTGATGGTCAAAGGCTAGATTACTATCTATGTGTGTCCCAAAGTCCCTGACTACTCGGTCAATTCTAAGGGTTGTGTTGTCGGGTCTATATTAGAACATCAAAGTTTCAAAACTTCGAATGTTCTAATATTGAGTCCTATTCAGCAAAAGCTGAAAGCATCGAACATACAGAACAGCGAATTTTGACCCAGGGGAAAAAATTTGCTGTTCCAAAACACATACACACAACGCAAGCACACCAAACAAACAGCAATCCACACACATACACCTAAAATCTTACACCTAACCCTACACTAAACTATACACACACCACTAACTATCCACTTACCTTAACCCAAACCCTAACCCTAAGGTCCGTCACTATCGCACACTCACCTTACCTGTGCCCTAACCCAAACTCACATACTCCACCCTAACCCTCACATCCACACAATCGCACACTTACCTGACCTGTGCTCTAACCCTATCTCAACTAACCCGCCCTAACCCTCACGTCCACACAATCACACACATACCTAACCCGCACCCCAACCCTAACTCACCTAACCCGCCCTAACCTTCACGTCCACACAATCGCACACATACCTAACCCGCACCGTAACCCTAACTACCTTAACCCGCACTCAATCGCACACTTACCTGAACCCGATCCGTAACTTTCTACCACAGTGCTGAAAATACTGAAGCAACAGAAGCGGACAACCAAATTCTTTCTCTAGGAAAAAATTTGGTTTTCTGTTGCTTCGATATTTTCAGCTTTTGCTAAATAGAGTTCGATATTAGAACATTCGAAGTTTTGAAACTTCGATGTTCTAATATAGACCCGTGTTGTCAATATGATAGTTACCATGGGTAGATGACTTCCCAAAGGATACTATTATGCATTTCTTGACATTTAGTTTTAGTCCTCTTGGAGAATATTTGTGTCAGTGTGGGATTCAATGACAGCACCTAATTTGCAATCGTCTGCAAATTTAGTCACCCAGAGACCACTGACATTGGCCTTGACTTCAGAGAAGTAAATACCGAAAAGGAGTGGTCCAACGACTGATCCCTGAGGGACTCCACTTGTGACTGGCCTCTTTGTAGGACTTCCCAATTCTAACTTCCTGGATCCTGTCTGTGAACCAGTTGGCTATCCACTGGGTGACATATGAGTCTGTACCTAACCTCTTGAGTTTGTCAACAATGCTTGAGCGGGGTATTGTGTGAGATGACTTGGCCAGGTCAAGGTAGGCAGTGTGAACCATTTTTCCCTCATCCATTGCTTTGGTGACCTTCTCAAAGAAGCCCACCAGGTTGAGTAGGCATGATTTGCCCTTGACGAAACCAAACTGGGTCCAGTCCAGAGTCTGGAGGTTTACTATATCTCTGTTGATCATTTCCATGATAATTCTTTCCATGGCTTTACATATCAGACTAGTGAGACTTATGGGTCTGTAGTATACAGGATCTGTAGATGGCCCACCTTTGTGCAGAGGGATGACTGTTGCTGTTCTCCATTCATGAGTCACAAAGCTTGTTTGGAGGCTGCAGTTAAATAGTAATTCTGGAGACCCTGGTATGTTATGTTTCATGCCATTTAAAAGGCATCCTGGGATATTGTCTAGGCCCATTGATGCAGTGTTCTTGGTCTTAGAGACAGCATTAAGGACCTGTTCCCTACTGATAGTAGGGGGAGTTATATTTGATGGTATTTCCTGAGGGAAGGTTGAGGGGGAGATGGGCAAAGTTGGAGCTGAATTTATCAGCCAGAAGGTTCACTATATCTTCTGGCTTAGTATAGGTGGCTTCATTTTCAGTGAGCTTTGCACACAATTGTGTATCACCTTTGAGGTTGCGGACGTCGCTAAAGAATGGCTTTGTGGTTGTCCTTGGCCTAGGAGGCCAAACGTACCTGAAATTTGGCTTTGGTAGTCTTTATTTGTCCCCTGAGTTGTTTGTTTATTTTAATGAGAGTACTTTTATTCTGCTGGGTGCTGCACCTCCTAATTTTTGCCATGACTTTCTTCCTTCTGTTATATAGCCTATTGATTTTGTGATTCCACCACGGTGGCTTGTTTTTTGAGTTAGTTATGTACTTCTTCCTGGTGGGTACAACTGCTTCTATGCAGCTATGAATATGCTTGTACAGGGTTTCTGTGAACAGTTCTGCATAGGCAGCAGTGTTGTCAGGGTTTATGTTTTTCCAGGTTATCACATAATAACAGGAGGTCAGTCTTAGAGTAGTTCCTGAATATTCCATAATTAGCTGGGGGTCCAGGTTTTATTTTTACTTCAAAGGAGACCATTTTGTGGTCTGGCCTTACCAGGGAAGACATTACAGTAGGGGGTGTGCAGAACTCTCCCATATTAGTGAGGACCAGATTCAGTATATTTGCACCCCTAGTTGGTGTATTGACTATCTGGTCCAGGGAGTTTGTGTTTTGGTGTTGTATAGGATTACCAGTTAATAGTGGGGTAATTGAAGTCATGCAGGAATATGGTATTGGGTTGAATGGTTAGTGTTTCTAATATGATTAAATACATGGTATGGGTTTCCTGGGTCATAGAGGGGGATGTATAGCTTGCAAGGAAGTGGTATTGGATTTTGCTTATGGTGATTTGAACATAGAGCAGATCAAGTGCATTGTCCTATTTGACCAGCCTTGAAGTATATTTATTTTTGATGTAAAGCGAGACACCTCCACCTTTAGTCCCTGCTGGTGAATTAGCTGGTCTAAATGTGTTGAGGCATTATAACCTTACACTGCTGGTGTGCTCTCCATGGCTTTAAACCATGTCTCAGTGACTACACAGACGTCAGCATTCTCTAGGGTGAGAAGAGGTTCTAGGGAATGGAGTTTTTTTGTTTAGACTACTAACATTGAGCAGTAATATCTTTAGATTTTCTTGGTTTTGATTTGAAATGTCAGAAGTATTTTCAGTCTGGCATTGCCTAAAAAAGGCACTATGGGGGAAGACAACGTTCTAGCTAATATTCAAAAGCCTAGAGGGGAGAAGTGATAACTATCAATAAGAAACAAATCAAGAATGATAAAAAACTTTTCTACACCAAAATCCAACACAAACACCAAAATGATCCACAAAGGTTCTGGGGTACTATTAAGCAACTTCTATATCCAGACCAATCCACAACCTCATCCCCCACTACCACTAATTATAAAGAAACAAAAAATAAGTACACACTGTTGAAGGTAGTCTTGCCAAAAAAGGACCAACGTAGAAAACAATGCAGATGTACCACCATAGACACGATAAAATCTGCGATTTAATAAAATTTTTAAAAGACAAAACAAATGTGAGACCAAGTGGATTATGGAACTGAGAGCAGATAAACCACTGGGCCTTATTGGAATGGTACCTCTAAAACCCATTCTGAAAGAATGGAGCATAAACATAAAAAGTAGAAACAAGAAGAGGGAATAAGCAGAACTTATTCCTTCTACTTGTAACTTTGGAGGACTTCCACCAGAGGGACCTGTCTCCATTAGCCATGGAAGAGGAACCATCCCTAAACAGCATGAGTGGTTGAACACTGTTTAAAAGTTTTGCCTTGATGGGAGTGAATAAAGGATATGAAGAAGGTTTTACTGAAAGTGCTTATCCTACGTTCTCTTCCTTTGTTTTTTCTTTTAAAGAGTTTTATTAAATCACAGATTTTATCATGTCTATGGTGGCACATCTGCATTGTTTTCTACTAATTATAAAGAAAGTTTAGCTACCTAATTCAAGTCTTTCTTTACAAATTCAATACTTTCACTCATAAAAAACAACACTGTCCCACTAGTCACTCCACCTGTAACCAGTGGTACCTCCAGCACTATATTTCTTCAACCTGTCCAAACAAACAAAATAAAAAAAAAACTGTTAAACAAACTAAAGCATACATCACTAGCTGCCAATCAGCTACCAAATGAATACCTCAGACTTGAAGCTGATGTCATCTGTTACCCTGTATCAGTCTTGATCAAAAGCTATATCTCTAAATAATACATCCCCAAGATTTGGCAAATTTCCTATGTAATCCCACTACACAGGTGGCCGTTCAACAGAACTATCCATTCTATCACCCCTTTCAAAAATTTGAGAAAAATGTATCCACTCTCAATTACTGAACCATCTATTAACTAAAAATCTCCTAACCAATTCCCAACATGACTTTTGACCCAGCCACAGCACACAACTACCCTCTTAAATTTCACTAACACTATAAACTAATTCAGAAATGATGGCCAACTTGTCTCCACTATCTTTCTAGATATTTCAAGGGCATCTGACACAGTATCCCACCTAAGGCTCTTAAATGAGCTCACTTATCAGAAGAAGCCCTATCCTGGTTCCACAACTATCTGAAAGCCAACAAGCTGTGAAGTCATAAACTGATCTCTCTTCCCTGTTCCCTATTACAGTTGATGTTCCACAGGGCTCAGTTCTAGGTCCACCCTTCTTTTCTATTTTCACAAAGAAACTTTACACAGCTACCAGCTTGCACTATCAGCCAATAAGCAGGTGACTCCACTGTCATCTGTGCTGTACCCTCCTTACCACAACTCCAGAAATTGCCCAAAAATCCTAGCTATACAACTGTCAGTTTATTTTAAATACTAACAAAACCAAATGAATGCTCTTCTGCAACAACTATACCAAGTCCTATAACCACAGTCATCCCTTTAAGATCATTTCATTCAACAACACATTCATTGAGCCACTCAGATACCAAGCTGCTAGGTGTCACCATTGATAACAGTTTGAGATTTGACAAACGTGTAACTTGTTATTAAAAAACCCACATAAAGTTAGGATCTCTCTATAGAGTTAAGACTTACCTTACCAATACCTCCAGACAAGCAATCGCCAGAACCTACCTTTTGTCGACACTACTGTACCCCTTCCTTATATTCACAAACCTTAGAAAATCTGACCCAAACAAGCTAGATACGTTACCACAAAATCTCCAAATTTGCTGCAAACACATGCAGAACCCATCAATGTGTTGCTCTCCAACAACTAAAATGGCTAGAGTTATCCAACCTCTTATCTTTCAACCAACTTATAGCAACTCACTCTATTATATATCAACCTGATAAAAGCCCAGCCCTCCAAAACCTAGTACAAATGTACACCAATAACAGACCCTAAGATCTCAAAATAAATCTTGCTCAAAGTTTCTAAATTTAATAACAGCTCTGGGGACTCTCTTTATTCAAATCATGTCAATAAATCATGAAATTCCATCGCTCAGAATATACTTAACACCAGTAACCCTGCCATATTCAAAAAACTGCTCAAAACTCATTTAAATGACAACTGGTTGTGTTCCTGCACGTCTCCGGCTGAGCTGTAACATTATCATTAAGATTTTCTTCTCATGTCCTTTTAGAATTTGCCTTCTTCTTTATTTCTTTTCTCCTATTTACTTTTCAAACCTATCTCCCCTCTTAAGCTCCCCAGTTCTTCTTCTACATCTATATTTCTCATTATTTCTACTCATCCATCCCCTCTCAGTATTATATTGTCTGTCCTCCTGATCTTATAGCTCATCAGAATTATCTGTAAACACTGCACAGTGTTCTCCAAACTCTGATTGATACTGCCTGTGACTCTGTTAATATTTGTATTTTCATTTTGAAACCATGCTGTAGAATTGCATCATCCATGTTGTTTTTTTTTCTGAAACTTCATAGGTTCATAGGTTCATAGGTTGATACTAGGCTATCTGCCCTAAGGCATTTACAAACCTGGCCAGAGTGTGTTTGGCTTTCGCCACCCTTCTTAGATTAGTTGACTGTGCCTCTGTATAGTAGGTCACAGAAGATAGCCCATTTAAGGTTAGTTTACCGTGCCTCTGTCTAGCAGTGACACAGAAGAGATCCCAGGGGTAAATTTACGATCTCCCATTCAAACGTCAAGATTCTTCTTGAAGAGGGTCATTGAGGGGCTCCCTCTGACATGGATTGGGATTTTGTTCCAGAGTGAGGGGAGCCTCTGGGATATGAATCTGTCCCTCCAGCATGTTCTATTTATTTCTGTGCTGAGGTTTAAGTCACTGGAGCATGTAGTTCTGATGGATTTGGATTTCTTGAGGTGGAGCATGTCCATTAATTCTGGGTTGGACATGGCTTTATACGTCAGGCACAGATCGCCTCTGGGTAGGCGGTAAGCAACTGAGTAGAGTTGGAGTTTCTTTAGCCTAACTGCGTAGGGCATCCGTTTGAGTCCCTTGATCCTCTTGGTGAGGTACTTTTGGGGTCTTTCTAGTTGTAGCAGGTGTCGGGTAAGGTACATCCCAAATGGGGCATTGTATTCAATTTTGGGCCTGATGAGTGATGAGTAGAGGGGCACAATGGCCTCTCTTGATCTAGATGTGAACCCCTTCATGATAAGGTGGGCTATATAGAATGTCTTTCTAACCACTTTGGCAATGTGATTGTCAAAGGAGAGATTGCAATCTACTTGGGTCCCCAAGTCCCTAATTACTTCTTCCATACTTAATGGATTACCACCTATGTGGTAATTTGTGGGCACTTTGTTTTTCCCAAAGGGGATGACTATGCACTTTTTGGCATTTAGCTTTAGGCCATGGCTCTGGCACTAGTTATCCGTCTCTGTGAGACCTTTTTGGAGGATGCTTGTGTCAGCCGGTGAGTCGATTATGGCCCCCAGTTTGCAGACATCTGCAAACTTTGTCAGCCATAGTCCTCCTGTGTTAGCCTGTACCTCAGAGAAATATATACCAAACAAGAGATGTCCCAGGACTGAGCCTTGTGGGACGCCACTTGTAACTGGTTTAGAGTCTGACATGGCACCTGCAATTCTGACCATGTGGGTTCTATCCCTAAGCCAGTTTGCAACCCATCTTGTGACATAGTGGTTGATATTTAAGCTGGTGAGCTTATTTATGATGCCCGAGTGGGGTATTGTGTCGAATGCTTTTGCAAGGTCAAGGTAGGCTGTGTGGACTACCTTCCCTTTGTCTATGGCCTTGGTGACTGTTTCAAAGAAATTGACCAGGTTCAAGAGGCAAGATCTGCCCTTAACAAAGCCGAATTGGGTAGGATCCAGTGTTTGGAGGTTCCCAATGTCTTTGTTTATGAGTTCCATGATGATACGTTCCATAGCTTTGCAGACCAGGCTAGTTAGGCTTATAGGGCGATAGTTTCCGGGGTCCATTGTGGCACCACCTTTATGGAGTGGGACCACTGTTGCTGTACGCCATTCTTTGGGTACATATCCTGTTGTAAGGCTGAGACTGAATAGTGATTTCAAGTGAGGGTTCAGTTCTTCTTGGAGGTCATGTAAAACGTAGCCCGGGACACCGTCCGGTCCCATTGATGCTGTGTTTTTTGCTTTGGAGAGGGCAGCTCTCACCTGTGCATCTGTGATGTCTGGGAGGCTACACTCTGTTGGGATAGTCATTTTCTCATTTGGGGGTGGGGGGGGAGTTTGCACTGAACCTGCCTGCCAGGATGTTGGCAATGTCTGTGGGTTCAGTGTATTTTTTGTCATTTTGCACTAACTCAGAGCATATCTGGGAGTTTCCACCCAGATTTCTGACATAACTAAAGAAAGCCTTGCTTATATTTCTGTATTTTTTCTTCCTCAAATTTTGCATGATGATCCTATTTTCTATGACCAAATCTTGGATACTCTGGTAGTACTGTCTTATTTATACTGTGCTGAAGTAGTATTTGTTCTTGTTCTGTGCTACATTTTTTTGTAATATTGTACGTATTCAGATTTGTATTTAATGTTGCTGTTGCATTTTATACGTGGAGCTTTTTTCCCTGGTCCTCTGCTGAAAACAGGCTGCCAGCCCAGTCAGACCTCCTGGTAAACAAATAGCAAATAAAATAATTAAATAATAAATATTCCTTTGGGTGAGTTAAACAATAGAATCATAAAAAGCTGTATAGGTACTGTTCCTCAGGTGGATGTGTAGATAATGTTTCTAGGGTGGATGGGATTGGGTATGACTTGTATAAACAGATTAGTGAGTATGAAAGAAAAATGTTTTTATGTGTACTTAGTGAATGGCTTCATGATGGCCTGAATTAAAAATATATTTGTTTTGAGTTAAAAGAGATATGAAACTTTTAAGAAGCTTATTATCATGGTTGTAGTACAGAAAATATTTGTTAAAGTCATTGGAGAGGTTATTGGCTATACAGCAGTGAATGGCTCAAAAAGTGAAACAGGACAAATTAATATTAGTGTTAAACAAGAGTGTCCTTTAAGTCTCAGAAGTGTTAAACAAGGGTGTCCTTTAAGTCTCAGTCTTTTGGATTAGTCATAAATGGTATTAGTCAGATTTTAGAAATGGAAATGATTCATGCTCACATTTATTTATTTTTTATTTAACATTTTTTTATCAGGAAAGTCTGACTGGGACAGAGCCCATTTTCAGCAGAGGCCTGGGGAGAAAAGCTCCAAATGCATGTCATTGGAATGGGAGAGGAAATTGGAGCAGCCAGAGGAAACCCATGCGAAAGCAGGGAGGAAGTGCAGACCCCACACAGAAGGCACCCCATGCAAGAATCGAACCAGAGGACCTCTTGCTATGAAGAGACAACACTAACCGCTGCATCACTGCACCACCAGAATATAGAATAGAACATTGTGTATAAATAGCAGGTTAAATATCTTTAATATTTATTTAAGTGGATGATTTAACTGTTTTGGGTATGGATAATCATTGGGTTAATATAACATTAAGCAGATTGGTTGTTTGATTGGGAAATGTTGATTTACAAATTCCTTATTAACAAGTCAGGGATGTGGAGCTGTTGCACAAGTAGTCAACATACACTCTTCAATGAAGGCAACTGAGGAAATAAGGATACCCTTTGGACAGATTCAAAATATTAGTTTACGATGGAAACATTTGATGAAACAATTGTGGAGAAAAATGTATGCCTTACCTCATGGCAAGAAAGTTATCTAATTTATTCTTTCACTGTGTGTATGTGTGTGTGTAGTGAGAGAGACAGGTGTATATACAATGCCTACTTCTTCATTTTTTTTTTTTTTGCTATATGGAGCCATCAGGTTAAATCCCACTAAATAAGGTCTTTTATATAATAGTGTTCATAATGGATGCATAACTGTTCTTAACTACAATGCATATGAATAGTGTGTTAAATACTGCTGTCAGATTCTGATGTAAATATTTGTGATCAAATTCTCCATGTAAGATAAGTGAAGTTTTTTATGGGAGAGGATAGAGCAAGCATATCTGAAGAATATTTTAAGGAATATTATAAACCTTTTTATGGAGTGGAAACTATGATTCAGGAATTACTAAATATAGAAAACTATAGTATAAACAGGTTATGCATTTGTGGTTTAGAGCAGAACCCTGACAAAATACATCATGATTATTTTTTAAGAAAATTAATGACTGACTTCCTTTGGTTGTTAAGTGGAAGCTTATTACATAAACTCAGATGGTGTTACATAACGCACCCACAACTTTTTTTTTCTATTTATAACATTTATGTTTAGTATTAGGTCCTCTGATCTGGTATTAGATCCCCCTACTTTCAGTTCTTGGTACTTCCCCTGTGTATCCTGAACTAATCATGTCTATGAGGCCATAATTGTGTGACCCATGTTCCTGGTTAAAGGCTGCTGTAGTGGTCAGGCTGCCTCAGTACAGGGTTACTGGTACCCTGCCCTTGGTCAGTGCTGAAATCCTCCAGGGTAGTGTAGGATAAACAAGGCATAGATAATACAATTCCTTAATGCATAAGGTTTTAGAACTAATGTTAAATAATTATGTTATCCCTGCCTGTAAGACAAATCCTTGAAATATTTTGACTGTGTATTTATTTATTTACTAGGAAAGTCTGACTGGAACAGAGCCCATTTTCAGTGGAGGTCCAGAGAGAAACACTCCAGATGAATGTCTTTGGAATGTGAGAGGAAACCGCAGCACTTGGAGGAAACCCATCCGAATGCAGGGTGGACATGCAGACTCCGCACAGAAGGCACTCCAGCAAAGAATCAAGCCAGAGACCCTTTTGCTGTGAGGTGACAATGCTAACTGCTGTGCAGCCCATCTTTTATATCATCCATATATGTAAGTGGCATGAATGCTTTGCTGCTTTACTTAGACAGTTTTTCTTTCTCTTTTAAATATGAGTAGTTACATGGTCAAACTATTACTACCATGCTTTTTAAACATGAAAAGGTAAGTTCCAAGGACTGAAAGGGAAAGTGTCATGTACTCAGTGATGATGGCTGTAACATCAGATTAAGAGACCTGATACTAAAAATAAATATAATAAACAGAAAAAAAGGTTACAGATGCATTATGCAACATTATCTTGGATTATGGAAACACTTCCCTTTATAATCCAAAATAGTAAATCGTTATTTGTTCTTCAAAAATAATCTTTACACATATTGGAAGTAGATGGTATCAAGACAGGGTTAGAGTAGAGAAGCTTCTTGGAGGCCAGGAGGCTATAAGATTGACAATGAAATCTTTTGCAACTATGAACTTAAGTTGAGCATAAACCAAGACACATATGGCATGATTGCAGGTCACATGGGCGTTAACAGTTTGATTAGATCAGCACACTAACTGTATAGTCACGCAACATTGAAGAAAAGGTAAATACTAGAGGAATAGAAAATTCACCCCGGGGATCACTCCAGTGGCTCTGCTTGACAGAGGCACTAGGAACTAAGGTCGGGTGGCACAATGCCAAGGTAATCCTATGGGCTAGGCTTGTAAAGGGTCCAGGGCCATTAACCTAGTACACACCTATGAATGAAAAGTGCTCCCATGCCACATGTACAGTGGTCTGCTGCTGACATCAAACCATTTGAATGGAGTTCAAAAAGTAAAATAAAATGAAAAAAAAAATGAACATCCCATTACCACACAGCATTCCCCCATAACCCACGGCAGGGATTCAAAACCAGAAACAAAAAAAACATACTATATAAAAATAACACTTAAAGACTGATATCTGGTGTCAGTGTATTTTAGTGTTTCTGATCTGATATCTATAAACCTGACAGGAGTGGTTCAGAACAAGCCACATATTCCCATATGAGATGGGTGACCACCAACTACCCTGTGTGCCCCTGTTCAAGAGGTACGGTGGGTTTGCCTTTCATTTCCAAGTGTCTGTGTATTGTGTGAGTGTGTGTGTGTGTGTGTGTGTGTGTGTGTGTGTGTGTGTGTGTGTGTGTGTGTGTGCGCGTGCGTGTCAGGGTGGTGGAGATCTGCCCCACAAAATAAATCACTTACTTTAAGGTGGTGTATTATGTTTCAGGTACTGGGCAGCTTTCTGGGTAGTGTGAGCAGGATGAGAGATGATAGATTACATTATGATCTAGCCTGCCTATGATGCAGTGAATGGATTGCATCTGTTGTCCCAGGGAATCGAGGTACTGAAGGGCAAACTTTCTGTTACTATACTGCATTTTCAGACCAGCACAAATTACACGTAAAAATGTGATGAGAAATTCTGAAAGCAAAAGTGATGGAAAGTTCAAATAAACCAGGTGGCTGTTGCAAAACCTATCTTCTTTGGGGATAGAAACTGTAAGAGTTCATCATGATATTTGAATTTACTAGCCTTATTCATGTGTTATTCTGCTCAGAAGCAGGAAAAGCAATGGCATCCTCCTTGTAAGGAGCCATTGCTGGTCTCACACTGCTTGATTACTGATGTCAGACAACAGGCTTCCTTATATATTTCAACTTGTTTCACATCCTCTTCAGTTCTTCTCACTATTTTGAGTTTTGCACAGTTTTGATTTCACAAGGAGACATTTACTGTGCATTTTTTTTCAAATTATTGTTTGCATTTTCCATTTTTCCTATTTTAAGTTGTTTACATTTTTCAAAATGGCACTGTTGGGTTTACTATGAATGTTTGCATGCTGGTAGCTTGCACTCTTACTTACTTGCTTTCACTTGCTCTAAACAGCAAGTGGCCCAGAACAAAGTGAGGATTATTTCACAGAACTTTGCCATTTTTTCTTTTCTCTTCATGTTTTTGATTATGTTATAGAAAATACCTACAAAGCAAACCAATGCCTGTTCAAAAACCTCCTTTCTCTAAATATGCCACCTCTATCCCCTACGAAACATAACATTAAAATAAGGTGGAAGCTGTTTAAATGATCACTACCGTGGCATCCGCCAATATTTATTTATATATTTACAGATTGCACTATAAACATATATTTATATTGAAGTGTGTGTGTGTGTGTGTGTGTGTGTGTGTGTGTGTGTGTGTGTGTGTGTGTTTCTGTGTCTGTGTGTGTGCACATGTGTGTGTATGTGTATGTATGTATATATATATATATATATATATATATATATATATATATATATATATATATATATATATATGTGTATATCTATTTATCTATCTATATATATTTATATTTATCTCTATATATGTGTGTATGTATACCTATTTATATATATATATATATATATATATATATATATATATATATAAATATTAATAATCTATCTATATATGTATATATATAAATATAAATATCCGTTGCTTTTTTAAAGCTGTCTGGCTATGTTAAACCCATTTAACATAGCGAGACAGTTTTGAAAAAAGCAATGGAGAAAGCAAGATCTCTGTTGCTTTTTAAAAACTGTTTCGCTATGTTAAAGGAGTTTAACATAGCAAGACAGTGTGAAGCAATGGAGATCTTCCATTCTCCATTGCTGTAAAAAAAAAGAGTTATAGTAATGGAAAAAGTCCGGGCGACCGGACCTTTTTCCATTACTATAACTGTGATTTACAACGTGCACGCTGACCAATCAGCGTGCACGTTTTTTAATATTTAATGGGGGGCGGCGTTGTATAATAGTACATAGTACACATTAGTACACATTAGTACACATCAGTACTCATTAATATAGATTAGTACACATTAGACATTAATACACATTAGTACTCATCAGTAAACATTAGTACATAGTAGAGATTAGTACACATTAGTACACAGGCCTTATTACAAGGAAAATTTCCATTTCACACTACAGACCTAGGCATATTATACTTATACCACTATCTGGACAGTCATTTGTACCTCCTGAGAAAGGCATTTTTTTAAAGTCTGTTTCCTCAGTCACTATAAAAGAAAGCAGACACTATCAGTAAAGTTCATTCCTGTTAATAGATGACCAGGAAACTGACAAACAATATCCACAAAAAAATTATACCACCTCTACACAGTTAAATGCAGTTCATATAGTAACATGGCAGTATGGTGTCATTAACTTTTCCCTCCACTGACAGAACTAGTCAGGGTGGCATTTCTGCTGGTCATTCTAATGATGCCTGCACTGCTCTCCAGAGTAGGCAATGCCAGTGGCATCATTCACTGTCCTGGAAAGCTGGTGCCAGACATCCATATGTAAGTAGCTATTGTCATGGTATAGCATGTTCTTCTGATAGTACCTCTGCAACTGATACAACACTAGCCTTAGTTTCCTGCCTGCATAAGCTCAGAGACCTAAAGAGGTTATACCCATGCTATTGGTCTTCATGAAGAGCAAGTTGTGCTTGACTACATGTTATGGATATTACATGATGTGCATAAATGGATGTCAATGGTGCTCTAGCAAAAGCAGCAGTGTTAGAGTATTGTATGTATGTATTTCGGCTTATCCCAGTTAGGGGTCACCACAGCGGAACTCCGGTTCACTAATGATTAGCAGTTAAGTAAATTTAATCTGAAGGATAATGACAAATGCTTATTTAAGATATTCTAGTCTAGATGATTCTTCCAGTATAGTGTTGAAAGTTGTGTCTCAAACAATCACTGACTCAGATTTATTAGTGAACTTGTTTGCAGATGGTTTGTTTAGTAATTATTCCCAAGGGATCTTGGGAAATGATTTGCCTATATGTGTTAGAGGTGATTGTCCCAGTAAGAACGAGAAAACAGTAAAGAAAGGCTCATCTAAAATGATTCAAGACAGGGACCTGACAGTCTTAACTGGTATTTCTTCACAAGAATATCTGAAACGTTCATTCCATCTTTAACTTATTTGTTCCAAAAATTATTCAAGAAAGCATTTGTTCCTAAACTATGGAAGGAAATTATAATAGTTTCCATTTTGAAAGTAAACTAGGATTTATGGGAGAGAACTATTGACCTATTTGTTTGACTTGCATATTGCGTAAGTAATTTGAGAGGACACTGCGACTTTCTTGTGAGCAAGTTCTGGACTTTAGCTCTGATATATATATATACCAACATGGATTCCTTTCAGGGAGATCATGTATCACTAATTTGATATATTTTTATGAGCAGATTGTTAGCTCATTTGGATAACTCACTTGCCACTGATGTTGTGTTTTTGGATCTGGCTAAGACTTGTAACTCTATCCCCCATGAAAAACTTATATGGACTTTAATGAGAACCAATTACTTTGGCTATGTAGCTAAACTGGTATTTAAATGGCTACTGGGTAGAACCTACAGAGTGAGAATTTAAAATTCCTATTACAAGCATAGATTGAAAGCTAAGGAGTGCCTCAGGGTTCAGTCTTGGGGGACAGTCTTATTTGGTCTGGTAATGTCAAAATGTCCAAAATCTAACTCTGTTTGGTTAACTAAGTTAGTTATTAAGATGAGGTGAACAGTAACTAATACTAATGATTGGTATCTGTTACAATTTTACTTGTATAACCTATATAAATGTATTACAACCAAAGGTATGAGATTTAGCAATGGTAGATGTATCATTTTACATTTTGGGCATAATTCCACGGTGATGCAGTGGTAGCGTTGTTGCCTCACAGCAAGAGGTTCTCCCATTTGATTCTTGGCTGGAGTGTGGGGAGTGCCTTCTGTGTGGAGTCTGCATGTCCTCCCCGCGGTTGTGTGGGCATTCAAAAGACATGCATAAATGGGCGTGCCTTCGTTGAAGGTTGAACGTCGAGCTGGCACCTCAGCATTTGTGAAAATCTACTGCCAATCATTAGCGGATTGGAGTTCCGCTGTGGCGACCCCTAACCGGGAAAAGCCGAAAGACAACAACAATAATGAATATCCTTAAGCCATAGATAATCAGGTTTGTGTTTCTTCTAAGGTAATGAAGGATCTAGATATCATGGTAGACGCAAATCTTAACTTTGAAGTTAATGTGACAAACATTATTAAGAAATGTTATGGTTTTATGAGGAATACCCTTTAATGTTTCTCAAGCAAAGATATTCACATGCTACTAAAGATCTACTTAACAAGACCTATTATTCAGTATGTAGGGCCTTTATGTGCATTAAATGTTTTGCAACTGAAGAAGTTGGAATGGATCCAGACCTTTTGCCAGACTGATAGATATCTGACAAACCATACCATATAAAGAAAGACTGGTATATTTGTCTTTGTATTCTTTGGCTTACTAGTTTCTAAGAGGTGACATTATTATGGTTTATGTATGCTTCAAGGTCCAATAATTGGCTGCCATATTAGATACCGACTTTATTGATCATGGTATTGGTACAAGGAAAAAAATTAGATATAAGAATTCCTTTTTCCATTTTGAAGTTAAATAGATCTTTCTTTCATATCAGCGCAGGAAGCATGTGAAATTTATTACCTAGACATGTAAAACTGGCAAATGATTTAGCAACATTCAAATGGGCAAAAAAAAATAGTTTTCTAAAATCTTATATTCTCCACTAATGTCTATTAGGCAAATTTTAACTGGCCAACATAGGCCCTTTTTGAACCACAGTACAGTCATGGCTGTACTGGGTATGCAGTCTCCATGCACAAGCATAGTTTGTGCATGTCCTATTAACATTGAAAGAGCACGGGGACAGACAGGGATTAGTATGGCAGCACTGTGTGTGTGAGAACACATTGAGTTATGGCAGCAGTTCAGAGATGATCTTGTTAAATTACTTCATAATCATGATCACCCATATATAAGGTCTGCTATAGCTCTATAAAAAGCTTGGGCACCTTATTGTAGCACAGTCTAAGAAGAGCAAGACAGGAATATAAATTTAATAGAAAAGACTTTGTACTGTGATACAACCACAGTGAAGGAAGATAAAACAACTGGAAATGAACCTCTGCACTGCAGTGATCAACCATGGTGAATGTCAGTCATAGGAAGAGATAAGAAACAGTAGACTGAGTAAGTTAATCTGGGGGGGGACCATGGCTTAGAACATAGTAAATGACAGGACAGGTTAATTTTCATTGAGAGGGGCACAAAGATACAGAAAATACATTTGTAAAAGGTTACAACCAAGTCAAAATTTCACTTGAGAAGCGGTAACCAAACTGACTTTATTACAAATAGTCCGTAGATGTGTACAATGTTAACCTAGGTTTTGTCCTCCCACAAGGACGTCTTCAGAACAATTGAACACATTCAGTGCAACAATTTAAATACCCACCCATCCTACCTTTAATCCAATAAAATCACATTCCCATTCCTTAAGCACTTAAAGAGACAATGCTTAAATACAAATTACCACATAAAAATACTATCCTAAAAATTATTATTCTAATATTCAACAATTGCATTACAAAACTAAATAATACAAACCTAAATAAATATTAAAATATGAAAATATTGTGAATATTAAAAGTATTATGAATGTTATAGGTATTGTATTGTAAGGTGTTACAATTGGCAATTTCACATAATAAAAATGCCATACACAGGTATATATATTTCATCTACCTAAAAGGAGGAGGAGGAAGCTAATCACTGTCAGCTGCGACAAATGCTTCTACAACTTTTAAACAGGCTATTGTTTCTGAACTATCCGAAATGGTTAGTGTGCCTGTGAATTATGATGTTGTTGGGGGGGGGGTTCTTTTAATTCAACAGACTACGACACTGGAGCAACTTTGAACAATTGTGATTTTAAGAGTGAGCAGCAAATGTTAAGCTACAAGCATGATAATGTGCTTGATTTGGAGTTGACATAGAATTGTTTTCATGAGATTAATACAGAGCAAGTCATTTTAAACATTGAACCGGAAGGTACCATTGATTGTGACTTATTAAACCTAAGCATTTATTCTGTTGAAACATCACATGGATGCGGATTCATTAATAACAAGGGTATGGTAAATGAAACTAATGTTGACTGTATGTGTATGTTTTTGAACACCAATAATGAAGTTGAAAAAGATGCGAGTGTTAGAAATGGCAAAATTGTTGGCAGTCATAGTGACGAAAGTCCAATATTGGAAAATATATTAAATATTCAAAATGATGTTGAAAATAATGAAATGGGTGACCATTTTGATGGCCATGGGAATATTATATGTTTTAGAGACATATTTAAGCAAGGTGGTAAGAATGTTCAGGTTAATGAACAACTGAAGATGTTAAAAAATCCTGAGGTAATTACCAACCAAGTTGGTGACTATAAAGTGTACAATTATTCTAAAATTGTCTGCACTAAGGAACATGCAGATTTATTATCCAAAGGGGTCACCTTTGTCCGGGGAAGGAAGGGGAATTTAGTTGAATTGTTAATTTATTTAAAAATATTTACCAGGAAAATGAATTTGAGGTTATGGTTTGCTGATCAAAAGTCATGTCATGTAGCAAAGTGCTTCATAACCAAGTAAATTCAACCCTCCTATGAACCATACAATTGCCATTTTTGAAGGGGCTTGTGAATTAGACATTTGGGCATATTTCAATAACTCTAATAGTAGGAGAAATGAATTTATTAACTTGTCCAAGGAAGAGACCAGTGTAGTAAATGAATTGGTCAATAATCATGAAATATGCATTATGAAGCCAGACAAGGACAATGGTGCAGTGATTGTAGATAAGAATGGCTACATTTATGCCATGTTAAGCATGTTGAAAGATAATTTTTATGAGGAAAGTAGTATAAATGAAATTAACATAGCTAACATGAAATTAGATTTATTGATTGATGATATGTTATTTCAGGGTCAGATAACAGAAATGGATTATAGTTTTTTTAGTCAATCCAAATCCAATGGTTAGTAGCATATTTGGAATCCCTAAATTACATAAAGGTCTGAATGATGTGAAATTCAGACCTATTGTTGATGGTAAGCGGTGTAAAACTTGTTTTGTTAGCCAATATTTGGACCATCATTTACTAAAAGGATTAACCAAACTTAGCTACATAACCAAGGATTCATGGAACTTTTTAGAGAAATTGAATGATATTAATAGTACAGAAAATATTATTTTGCTCACAGTAGATGTGTGCAATTTATTTACCGTTATACCACATGAGGAGGGACTTACATGGCTTGAACATCAATTACTGAAAACTGGCTTATATGAGCAGGATGAGGTCAATGTTTTCACTGCCCTTATGGAAGCAGTGCTGACTAACAATTTTTTGAATTTGAGGTGCATTATTACAAACAAACAACAGGGGTGGCCATGGGTGCTGCCTGTGACCCGATATATACCAATTACATCATGGCATATTGGGAGCAAGAATTTGTTTTTTCAAGCCCTTATCAGGCCTACATACAACAATATACTAGATTTTTGGATGCTATATTTATTGTGCGGACAGGCAGTGTTGATGAAATTATGGCATTTTTGCAATATGTTAATAGCACTGTGGCCTTTTTGAAATTAATCTACGAATACAGTTTTGACACAATAACATATCTGGATGTTAGTTTAAAAATAGATCAAGAAGCAAAATTTTTAAGTCTACTATTTACAGAAAAAGTATATTTTCCAACTGTTATTTAGATTACAGTAGTTGGCACTCTCACCATCAAAAAAGGTCTATTGTTAAGGGACAGATGGTGAGGGCTGCCAGGATGGTAAATACTGAACAGGATTTTTGTCAGGAGTTGGAATATATGATTGAGATGTTCATTAGAAGGGGATACCCAGGAAGGTTTATGCTTAGAAGTGAAAGATGAAATTATACGTAAGAGAAAACAAGGGGTTTATATGCCCATTTTACATACTGGAAGGTGTGGGCAACAAGAAGTATTGTCAAGATGTCAGAATGACCCGGCTTTTAGAGACAAGAAAGGGGAAGTGATGTATTTTGTGGCAACCTATAATTTAGAGGCCTAGTGGTTAGTCAAGATGGTCCAAAAGAATTGAGACATCTTGAATTTGGACAAAGACATAGATAAAAAGATGGGGGCCCTGTCCAAAAATAGTTTTTAGAAAGGACAGATCATTTAAAGAAATTATGGAAAATGGTCTGAGGGGTAAGCCTATAGTTACTGGTAGACATTTTGGGAATTTTAAATGTGGCAGATGTAAAACTTGTAAGTTTATATTAGAAGCAGGACCCAACATTAGGATTAATGCCAACACTATTTTTATAAGTGGGCATTTTAATTGTCAACCCCAAAATGTGGTATACATAGCTAAATGTGACTGTTGTCCTACATTTTATGTAGGAAAAACTTCTAGGTGTTTTACAGAGCGAGTTAATGAATACCAATTGGATATTCAACACTTGAGGGTGGCTAATGCCTTAGCTAGACATATTTGTGAATATCCGGAGCACAGATTTCAATTCTGTGTCATTCAGCATATTAGAGTAGATCCCTAAGGTAAAATATTGGATGTGCATCTTGATGTAAGTGAATTAAAATGGCAATTAAGATTAGATGCACACCATTTCCCAGGTATTAATGATGCCATTAGCATTGCCCCAATTTTGAAACTTAAACATATTTTAGGTAGATGAAATATATATACCTGTGTATGGCATTTTCATTATGTGAAATTGCCAATTGTAACACCTTACAATATAATACCTATAACATTCATAATATTTTTAATATTCACAATATTTTCATATTTTAATATTTATTTAGGTTTGTATTATTTAGTTGTATAATGTAATTGTTGAATATTAGAATAATAATTTTTATGATAGTATTTTTAAGCTTGTATTTAAGCATTGTCTCTTTAAGTGCTTATGGAATGGGAATGTGATTTTATTGGATTAAAGGTAGGATGGGTGGGTATTTAAATTGTTGTATTGAATGTGTTCAATTGTTCTGAAGAAGTCCTTATGGGAGGACAAAACCTAGGTTAACATTGTACACATCTATGGACTATTGTAATAAAGTCAGTTTGGTTACCGCTTCTCAAGTGGAATTTTTATACAGAAAATAAATGCTGCAGCGACCACACTATAGCTTGTGGATACTGGCTGTAAGGCATGCTATAGAAGAAACAATATCTGATATACATACGCCAAGGCATGACCATGTGTAGAGAGAGAGATGAAAGGCACATGATGTGCACAGCAGTACTGGCCATTATCTCAGTGCTGCAAGTAGGTGGGCAGTGATAATTTACCCATTGCTGTTGTCAGTATGGTACATGGTAGGAATTGTCACAGCACAATAACATACAGGCATGTGACCACCAAATGTAGGGGGGGGCAGTGCTAAGAGCAGCAGGCCATCCAATGACAGCCATGCACATGTATGCTGACAAACATGTGTACCTCACAGGGCTATACATCATGTCATGGGCTCAATAGAGCAACAATAGCTGGAAAAGTTCACCACCCAGGGGAAGGTGTTACTACAGGTGCCCTACAAACATGGCATGCAAATCCTGGGAAAATATAAATGGACAAGGCTTTCCAGGACCATGTGTGGCAGTATGTGGTTAAGGACATCAATGCCATAGGTGACCATAATAAGACAGTAGTAGAGGTGCTTCATTTAGTCACAGATACGATGCTGCATGCCACAGTCAAGGAACAAGACATCACCAGCGACAGATCCATCACAAGAGAAGAGCTACCAATGCAAAAGCAGCCTAAAGAAATAGAGGAGATCTTGGTAACCCTGATTAAGGCAGGTGAGACAACCCTATGGCTGGAAGTGGCTTACATTAGGGAGCTGCGATGGTGACAACTGCTTGAGTGTCTCCAGGAGATGCACTGGGCTAGTTATAACATGTACATTTTAATTTGTATACTGACCCACATGTTAGAAGAGGCTATTTGGCAGAACACTGCACCATATCTGTTCTCCAGTCACACTGGGGTTGCAACTACAACAACTTGTACCACAAGGTATGCACGTGACCATCTTCTATTTACATAGGTAACCTGTACCAGTCTTTTTGCCACAGGTTGAGGGGAATGAATCATATGTTTTATCATTAACACATGTATGTTGTCTTTTTAATTTCACTTGTTCCAGTGGATGAGGGTCTGATGCAACAGGGTGACACATACCTAAGGTCAACATGTCACCTGGAGCTGACAGTGATGGTAATATGCACATGGCCCCATCAGATGATACAGTGATACTGTAAGCAACACTAGCATTAGAGGGCTTGTATACATCCCCATCTGTGAAGAAGCAAGCTGAATCTCTGGTATCATTTGTGTTTAACACCGGATGTCTTGTCATTGTGAGCTCCACCTAAGCTACTTTGGATGATATCCACCAGCCAGAGTGTCTTTGATGTGTGTGTGCACTCACCATAAGGGTGAGGTATGTTGGTGGCTGTCATCTTCATGGACATTCTTTGACATGGGTACCACAATTGTCATCAATTAGCAAATATGCATGTGAGTGATTCAGGCACAGGCAACTGCTGCACACACACCATGGTAGAGATGGTGAGCATGCTGTATGGCTTGTGTAGGAAAAAACTACTATTGTATGTACTGCAGGATGATCTGTGACATGCATACATGGATATAGAGAAAAATACATTTGCTGAGGTCACTGGCAAACCACATGATATCTGTTGGTGCATCCTTCAAACACCCTATATTGTCCCTCTGCAGGCCTTACCAGCCATTGTCATGCAAGGATCTGGATGCATTCTGGATTGTCACAAGCCAAGGTTATGCAGATAGTGCACTCTGTTCTGGAGACTGCATGGCTGTCACCCTTAGCCATTGTAGCCACCATATCTGGGCAGGACCCCAAACTACTTATCTGGCTAGTGAATGGGATACCTCACTTGGCCAGCCACTCTGTTTCCTACTGTAATTCCACATAATCCCTGTACCTTATTGTCCATGAAAGTGTCACACCTAGCTATGCCTTGCCTCCTAAAGTGGCATGTTATCCCCCACACAGAAACCATTCAGACTTGGTATTGCAGGACCATATGGTATATTTCACCAATGCTTGCAATACAGAAGCTCCACCCCAGCACTTGAGAATGTAGTCCTTGCCCCCTGCCAGCCTGCTATCCTCCTGAATAGCTACCACATTGACTTCACATGACTATACACATATGAAGGCATTGCTCTTACATTTCACTGTATCCCCCACTTGTGCAAATGATGATGGCTGTGCCCTACTCACCAACTTGGCCTCTGTATTAAGGAAATATATGATGTACAACATTGCCAGTCAATGAACTGTAATGCACAGCTGGGACGTATTAATGCAAGTATTAATTTTATTCTCTGTTGTCCTTGTTATGGCCAACTACTATGGACCATATGCTACATCTCTACCTGTGCTGCAATGCATTGCATCCAGCTCTGCCTTGCATAGGATGCTGCTGCAGCCAGTCACTTTGATGAATGTGTGCAAACCCTCTTCTCTGCTGCTACAGCAAGTCTATCAGACAGTAAAACTTCCAAAGTTATAACTGCTTTTGTTCTACCATATTGTGGGATATGGCACCTACGATGAATATCTAACTGCAGATCTCAGGCACATACTGCACTGCATCACTACAACAGCATGCCTTCAGGAATCAAAACACTATAAATGTTTTGTGTTTTGCACAGTGTTTGCCATTTCTTCCATGTTCCAGGAGTTTTGGGTGGAGGCTATTATCCATGATTTTAAAAGCATGGATGATGACCTGCATCAAAAATTTTGTTCAAAATGTATCCAATAAAAAATCCTACTTTCTGGTTGTACTATGTTTTGACTAGAGCTAGAAATAAGACAGGCACATGATGTAGCAATAATACATAAAAATAATCTTCAATTTTACCTCTACACAAATAACATCCCTAAATTAAACAATTCAGAATTACTAGTCACCCAGTTTTAAATAAACCCAATCAAAGCCACGTGCGCTATATCTATATCCCTTTAAACAATAACCACAGTACACCTAAAGATATTGTACCTGGTTATAAAAAACATTAAACCAGAAACTGTCATACTTATTTATTTATTTATTTATTTTCCATTTGTTTACTGGGTTAGTCCGACTGGACACAAGGTGACTGTTTTCAGCGGAGGACCAGGGAGAAAAGCTCCAAACACATAGTAAAAAGCTATAAAAAATAATAAAAATAATAAAAAAATATATATAAACATAGTTATTTTGTACAAAGAGCATAGAATATATAAAAGGATTAAAAATCACAGTTTTACAACTGATGCAGCGTACAGTGGTTAGAATATTGAGAAACAATTAAACAAGATATTATACAACAAATATAGAATTGCTTGAACATAAATTCAAAAAGAAGTTTCCATAGACAAACAGGGTCATAAACTAGAAATCATAACTGTTTTAAAGGTGGCTTAAACACCTGGTTCAAAGTACTATGCACTAAGTGAAACTACCTGTGATCTAGGGATGTTGAAAGTCAGGGACAGGTTAAATTAGTCTGGTTCTGTACAAGAACATATCCGAGTTTTGAACAGGAGATCTTTTAGTAGGGATTTGAAAGTATGTTTATTATTTAGACATCTAATGTCAGGGGGAAGAGAGTTTCAGGCCTTAGCAACTGCATAGGAATAAAGAGATTGTCCTAAGCTATGTAAGCAATTGGTAACAGTCGGCAGGGCGGTATTGGAAGATTTTAGTTGACTTGCAGTATTACGGAAGGTGAGCAGACCAGAGCAGGCAGGTATTTTATTTGGTTGGTATAACAGTTGATGGGACAGGAGAAGTTGATTGTATTTTATTAGGTTAGGGAGTTCTAACCATCCTAGTTATGTTAGGGAGAGGCAGTGATGAGAATGAAACTTAGCACTGGTTGCAACTTTTGAGGTTTTATTGTAGCAGATAGATAGTTTCAGAAGGTCAGATTAGTTTAGGCTAGTTAGAACTGGGGAAGCATATAGTAAGGTGGAGAGTAGATGGGTATGAGAGATAGTGATTTGGGATTCCTGTGTGAGGAAGCTCTTGCAGCGGTAGAGTGAACGCAGTTTTTTATGAACTTTGGCAATTGTTAGTGCTATATGTTTGTCAAATTTTAGGTTTTGGTCAATAGTTACACCTAGTAGCTTGGCTTGGGTTACTGGTGTGATAAGGGTATTGTTGGAGGATGTTATTGAGAATGGTGAGGTAGGGGTGAAAGTTTTAGATGGGTGGAAGATCATGAGTTGGGTCTTAGATGGGTTTAGTATGGGTTGGGAGGAATTTAGCCATTTTTCTATAGTAGTGAAGGCTTCCTGTGTTCTGTCTTGGAGTAATTGTAGAGACAGGTTGAGCAAATAAGGGTGGTGTCATCAGCATACTATACTATATTAGTTTGTTGGGTAGCCAAGGGGAGGTTATTGGTAAAGATGGAAAATAGATGGAAAATAGTAAGGGACCAAGAATAAATCCTTGCGGAACACCTTGTCCCACTGGGAGGAGAGGAGAGAGAGAGTTATGCCATTTAACAGCTTGTTGCCGGAGGGACAGATAATTTTTAAACCACAGTAGAGAGGAGTTATCCAGATTGAGCTCAAAGAGAGTCGATAGTAATTTGCACTGGGATACCATGTCAAATGTCTTTGACAGGTCTAGGAAGATAGCAGATACTAAGCTACCGAGATTTCTTTGTTGGTTGATATGCTCAGTAAAGGATATAAGGGCAGAGGTGATACTATGGTTTGGCCGAAATCCATGTTGGAAATTTGCTAGCAGGTTATATTGAAGAAGATGATTCATTAATTGGGTATGTACACATTTTTTCTAAGATTTTTGATAGGGGAGATAGTATAACTATGGGGCGATAATTACTAAGGTCTGTCGAGGATCCACCTTTGTGTAGGGCGACGATGTAAGAAATTTTCCAGAGAGAGGGGACAGTGTGCTCAGCTATGGATCTATTGATGAGTATGGAAATAGGGTAGGCGATGGCAGAGGCAGAAATCCTGAGGTAATCAGCAGGGAGTTTATCAGCAGCGAGAGTGGTGGGTTTCTATTTGTCAAGGTGTTTACGAATTAGGTCAGATGGAACTGGTTTGAGAGAGAATTGGGTGTTGGTCTTATGGTGACAGTTTTGTATTTTGGGGGTATTTGTAGTAGATGTGGGGAAATTGTTGAATAACTTTTGGATGGAGGAGGTGAAATAGTCATTAAACTGGGTGGCAATATCATTGTTATCACCCTCAGTGTTAGGGTTTGGGAGAGGTGATTTTGCCTGGTTGGAGAATGTGATTGATTGTGGACCAGAATTTTTGTGGATTGTTGTAGTGAGTTTTTTGTAGCTGGATAAAATAACTTTTTTTCCATTACGTATTTGTTTTTTTTTTTTTTGCTTTGTTTCTGAATTCTGGGAAGTATTGTTGATTTGTACTTGTTTTATTGGTATGCCAGGTTACCCAAGCTATGTCTCATTGTTTGAGTAGGATTTTGTGTCCTTTGAGATCCAAGGGGGCTGGGTTGGTTTTAGTGCGAATTATACGTTGTGGAGTCATAAGATTAAGGATACTTAAAAAGGTAGTATTGAAGTACTCCACAACTTCCTCCAAAGGTAGAGTTTTAAGAGGTGACCAATTTTTTTGTGTTGATGAATTGGTCTGGTAGGAAATTTTTGGAACTATGGATAGAAAGTAGGATGGGGGGTTTATGGGTTTTGTGTGCTGTCTTAGTATGAATGTGGGTAGGTGATCACTGAGGGAGTAGGGTAACGTACTAGATATACTGGCAGATGAAGGCTTGTTGATTAGGATCCAGTCTAATATGGATTCCTTGTTGGTGGATTTGTCTATATGGGTGGGGGTTTGGATAAGCTGTGTGAAGATAAACAGGTTTAAGTGGTACTTCGTGGGGGGGGTGCCATGATAGAGACCCAATCAGTGTTGAGGTCCCCCAGGATAAGTGTCTCCTGAGGGAGGCTGGTGGAAGTCCAATGTAAAATGGAGTCTAGACTGGCAATATTGTCACCTGGTGATAAGTAGACACCTATAATGTTGAGTTGTTTTTGCTGGTTTAATTTTATAGTTGCAAACAGGGTTTCTGCATAGCCAAAAGTGGGGAGATCTTTACATATTTTTGGAGAGTAAGGTTGTGCCTGAAAAGTAGGGCAATGCCCCCACCTCTTTTAGCTATTCGATCACATCTAAGGATGTTGTATCCAGGAGGGGCTATGGTGGTATCTTTGATGTGGGGCTTGAGCCAGGTCTTGGTTAGGAGTACAATGTCAGGGTTATAGATGGATATATGTAGCTCTTCAGTTTTATTCATGATGCTGCAGATATTTATACTGTGTATTAAGAGGTCAGAGGGGTTTTGCTTGCAGGGGATATTAGGTCCATGTAGGTTTGTAGCTGTAGGTATAGTAGTGGAGGGGCCTGGGTTAGGGTGGATGTTACCACTGGGTGCAATCTGGTTAGTAGCAGTGGTAAGTGTGTGTATGTAAATGGCAATCATGTGGTGTATGAGTAAACTGGGTAGTTTTTTTATAATTAGTTTCTTTGTAGGTGAGCTAGGTGAGATCAAAGGGGTTGTGGTTAAAGATAGTAGGTGAAATGTATATGTGATTATGGTGGTGAGTGTTTGAATAGGTTAGCGTGGGGAAGTTTGGGTGATCGTTAGATGGTAGCCTAGGGAGGGGAGAACTGTTAAGAAAATATAAGGTGCAAATTATGCAAATTACATACTTGGCGATGTTACTATAAATTGGGCTGTATTACCTACATCTATTACCTGTTTATTTATCTACCATTTGTTTACTGAATTACTACCACTAGACTAGTAGTCTCTTTTCAGGGGAGACTTGCAGTGGTATTTATACTACTAGGGGAAATTTGACCAGGGCATCAGGGAACTTCCCCTACTCATCATTGTTGTGAGTGGGACCCATTTTGCATGAGTACTTCCTGTTTCCATTCCAGGTGCAGAGGCAGCCCCAAGAAACAGGGAGACAGATTTAGAGAGAAGGAGATGATGGAAAAGTGAATGAAATGGAGGAGAAAGCAAATATCAAAAGAGAAGAATATGTGCAGGATTCTGAGGAGATCTTTTGAAGAAATCTGTTTGATGGGGATGAGTCAGCAAATGATGGATGATGTGCAGGATTCTGAAGAGATCTTTTGAAGAAATCCATTTGATGGGGATGAGTCAGTAAATGATGGATGTATAATTACAAACCTCCAATCAGGAGGGTTGCAGGATGATTTACTTAATGAAATGGTAATGCACAGTGAGACAGAAAAAAAAGATATGTTTCCTGGGGGGCATTATAGAGAAAATACAAAATGATGATGCATTAACAATCCTAAAGAATCATGGTGAGGTGTAAAAGAAAACATGCAGAGAAAGTAAAAGAAGGCAGAAGGGCAGTAACAGAAAAGAAGGCAGAAGAAAATGAAAAACACAAGTATGTTGTAAGGATTCAAAACAAGAAGACAACAAACTGGACAGATATGAATTGTGGGACAATTTAATAGCTCCTTTGGGTGCAAAAGCACATATGAGAGAAGAGCCTTTATTCTTATTCTCAAAGAATGTGAAAAAAGAAAGACTGTAACCCATGGAATCTTTATGTGATAAAAACATTTAACAGGGAAACAAAAAAGAAAATAATGTACAATTTCAGAGGTAGAAAGAAAGAATTTGAAAGGACAATTGAAAACTTTATGTAAAAAAGTACTGGATATTGCATAAGTTTATGACAAAGGGGGTTTATGGACTGGTAGCTGGGATTGTAATATTGTGTTAAAATAGAAGGAGAAAAAATTATACATATGCTAAGCATGATAAATGTGGAGGGGAATAGGGGTGTCATAAAATACTGGGAACAACCTAAAACATGTATTTTGAGGAAAAGCAAGACATTTGGTAAGTAACTGTGACAAAGGAAAATGTTACATTTGTGGGGAAATAGAACATGATGCAAAAAAATGTGAACTGAAATGTTATTAATGTAACAGAATTGGACGTTTATGGATGGATTGCAGAAATGAAAATAAGAGTAAGGAAAAAGAAAAACGAAAGAGAAGAAATGAACAAAGAATACACTTTAGAAGTAGAAAAAACAGAAGAAAAACTAGATGAGAACAATAAAAAGGACATAGAAGAAGGTTTTGAAATAAGCAATGAAGACAGAAATTTGGAGTTAGTAAAGAAAAAAAAAAGAATTCCATTTGTAAAAGTGTAAAAGACAGAAAAAGTAAATTTAAAGGTGATTACTACAAAAGAAAAAAAGAAAATGGATGAAAATTAATATATGCAGCTAATGTTTGGTGGCTGGTTTAAGGTGTATGACATAAGGTACAGTGTCTGATTCTCACCTTTGGGAGAGAAATTAGCTTGGCTAAGAATGGTCTGTTAATAAAGCTAGCCTAGTAGTTAGCTATGAACTTATAAATGTAAGGGAAAATAGAAATTTTAGAGGGCTTGCTGTAAATTTTTTATTTTTTTTTTAGGTACTTACGTATTATCACAACCAGATTTTGCATCGTCTTTTAACTTTGTTGATTTCTACTGAAACAGCATCACTGAAGTGTAATATGGAAGGCTACACTGTCAGAAAGTCTGCCGGGATATCGGTGTTGGTTTTAAAATAATGTTAGGAGTTATAATTTTTAAGATTTGTGGGAAGCGTCATTTAAACACGTCGAGCCTTGATTTCTGTGATCGCAGTGGTTATGTGTGTATGTCTGTTGGTTCTGAAAGGAGTGTGGCAGTTAAGCGGATGATATTGCGCACAAGCGGAGTTTAAACAGCAGAATAGGTGCTTGCTATTATTTTCTGTAGTGTTTTGCATTCTTAGGGTAGGTTTACCATTGAATCGGCTGTGAAAAGAATAAGTAAAGGTTTTGAAAACAGATCTCGTTCCTTCACCGACCGGCAGCATGTCAAAGGAAAGCCTTGAAAGTGGAATGGGACTTGCTTAAACTGACATGAGATGCTGGCAGTAAAGGGGAAACCTATTTTTCAAACCGTACTTTTTCGACTTCTGATTTTTCAGCTGTTTCAATGATAAACCTTCGTAAAACTACTAAAACATTACTTGACCTAAACAGATGCAACCAGCATTGCCGCAAAAATCTGGTTGCGATAATACGTAAGTACCATTTTTTATTTATTTACATTTGCTAATTGTGTAGTGTCTGATTGGGTTGAAAAAAAAAACATTTTCAGTGGAGACCCGGGGAGAAAAGCTCCACAACAAAAACAACATTATTAAGGTACAAGCAATAAACTTAGTTTAAATAGTACATTGCTAACAATATGTAAATGAACTTAAAAATATTATAGCAACATATAATGACAGAAATACAATATAAACATGCATGTTTCAGGCAAACAGGAATACTTTTTTTACAATATATATGAGGTACATACAGTACGTCATGTATCTTTACAAGGTGAGTCACTTCTGAAAGACCAAAATTGGTCATGTAGTTTTATAAGTTAGGCCATCTGAAGGAGCAAAGATTAATAAAGAAAAGACAGATAGTGGGATAGCCCTTTGTTGGATGAGCACTATTTTTGCTATCATGTGTGAGATGAGTGGGAAAAATAGGAAGAATATTAGTTGGGATCAATACAGGGGCATAGCCAATTATCCATTAAATAGTCTTTCAGGGTAGTTTTAAATGTGGACAGGTTGGGGTTTTAGTTATCTGTTGAGGAAGGGTGGTCCAATCTTTGGCTATTTTATGGGAATAGATGGAGTCCCCATGATAGTTGTGAGACTGGGTTACTTTTAGCATTAGTTTCTTGGATGACCTGAGGAGTCTACAGGCTGAACTAGGTTTTATAGAGCTGGGCAGTCGATAAGGTTGAATATGATTTTATGGGCAAGTGAAAGTTGTTTTAGTAATAACAGGTTGGGAAGTTCTAGCCAGTTGAGCTGTCAGAGATCAGTGCAGTGGTGTGTTCTGTGGGGTTGGTTGGTGACAAACTTAGCTATTCTATTATAGCAGGAGTTGAGTTTATTTAGGTCAGGTTTTGATAGGTCAGTAAAGATCTCAGAGCAGTATAGGAGGGTGGGATCTTGCAGTGGCCAGTTTAGCTTGTTGTATAAGGTAAGGTTTAACCCTGTATAGAGCATCTAATTTAGAGTGGATTTTTTTGATAGTCAGATAGATGTGTTTATCAAATTTTAGTGAGTCATCTATGGTTACCGCTAGCAGCTTGGTCTGATTTCTGGGTTCAATTTTTGTACTGCTGTTAGATAGTATGGAGAGGGATTGGGTACTGGGCTTAGAAGATGTATTAGAGAAAACTATGAGCTTGGTCTTATTTGGATTTAGGATGAGTTGGTGGCTGGTGAGGTACTTTTCAATGTCTTAGAATGATGATTGCATTTTGTATTGGAGTTCTTGTGGGGAGTGGGCTGAGCAGATAAGGGAGCAGTCATTTGCATATTTGATGACAGTGGCATGCTGTGTGGCAGTATATAGGTTGTTGGTAAATATTATGAAGAGGAGGGGCCCAAGTATGTAGCCTTGTGGTACCCCTGTGGTGACTGGTAATAGTGGGGAGAGGCTATTTGCCCATTTGGTGGCATGTTGTCAGTCAGATAGATAACTGTGAAATCTTGTTAGGGGTGTTGTATTAAGATTGTAAGTGGCAAGTTTGTTGAGGAGCAGCTGATGGGGCACTGTGTCAAAAGCTTTTGACATATCTAAGAAAATGGGTGAGACTACTTATGAAGAATATAGTAAAAGGAATACGGCTTTTGGAGTGGTGTAATACATGTGATGTAGATGCGATTATATTAGAAGACATGAGACTTTTAACAAATGAAATATTACAAACAGAGAAACTATGGTGAGGAAAGATTATCTTTAATTTGGAAATGTGGCATGTTCTGGAATAGCCGTATTCTTTAGAAATATAGTAAAAATATTAGATGTAACTATAGCAAAAATGGGAAGATTAACCATTATAGATTTAAAATGGAAAGAACAAGTATATAAAATTATAACATTATATGCTTATATTAATTGTAAAGAAAAAAAAGCTTATTTGATCAGATGTTAGACTATGTAATGTTAAATATGAATATTATAGTAACAGAAGACTTTAATTGTGATTTAAGAGGTAAATATAAAAAGAAAGGAAATTATATAAGAAACATGTTAGAAGTTATAAGATGTGGTAAGTTAATACTTCAGGACAAAAATTCATGGACTTACAAAAGGGGCATGTAGAGAACTGAACTATATTATTATATAGTATTAGAAGGTTTAGTTGTATGAGAAGGGGAGGTAATTGAAACAGGATTTCTGATCATCCTACAATATGGCTACAGATAAAGGAAAACATGGAAAACCTGTAACTAAAGATAATGAAATAATCCCCCCAGGTTATAACATATTAAGACTCGACCGCACTAAACGTAGGGGTGGGGGAGTACTGTATAAATCTACTCTACAGATCTCCTCCTTATCTTACAACCCACCTCAGGATAGTAAGGCTGAAGTTTTGATCTCCTGACTTCAACTAAATGCTTCCAAAGCCCTATATATTATCTGCATCTACCTACCCCCTGGTAATAATATCTCTATAATAGAAGACATTCTAAGCTAGGTATCAACTTCTTACCCACAAGAAACCATTATACTTGGTGATTTTAATACTGATTGGAAATGTGTAAACACAGAGAATCCTTCATCACATATTAATCTTCATGGCTTTAGTCAAACTATTACCACCACCACTAGACTTAACAAACCCAACAACAAAGAGAGTATCCTAGATTGGATACTCATTAATAAACATCAACAAGTTTACAAGGTAGGAATTCTACCAGATGACTTAAGTGATCATATGTTAACTTACATCATAAGACAAAAGAATGATATCCCTAACACCCCTACTTACAAGATCTCTCGAACCAACAAACATTTTAACCCTGTGTTATTCCAAAATGAACTTAGTGCCTGTAACTGGTACCCACTAAAAACTCCCCCTCTTGAGCAGACAGTTAAATATTTCAACTCTAAATTCTTAACTATCCTTGATAAGCATACTCCTAAATGTTCTATCAGAATGAAGTGTAAACCTGCAAATCTTTTAATAAAATCTCTAAAATCTCTGACGTCTCGGCCAAAGCCTTCAAGGAGAATAAAAATGTGTACAAGCACCCATTCTTTTATAACAAAATAATTAACCAATCAAACAATTAAATGATTAATTAAGCAATGCTCTCCAATTGAACTCTTCATTAAGCCCATAAGGAGACATAGTTTTATACTTTAAAATGAATAAAGCTTCTTTTTGTAATAAAACAGTTTTAACATCCTCATGACAATACAAAGATAGCTTAACTTGTTCTAAAATAGTAGCTTTTAAACCTACACTACTTTTATTATGGAATTCTAAAAAATGCAGAGCCACAGGGCTTTCTATATTACCATTATTAATGTCCCTTATGTGCTCTAACAGTCTCAGTTTAAAAGCTCTTTTTGTTTCTCCTATGTAATAAATATTACATGGACAACAGAGAGCATAAATGACCCCTACTGAGTTACAACAAAACTGTTTGACAGAAATAAACTTAACATCATTAATAAAAGGAAAACAAGATACAATATATTTGCAGGCTTTACACCTTCCACAAGAAAAGGTGCCCGTTTTACATGGTTCTTTATAAAATTGAGAAGGAGGTATACTGAATTTACTTCTAACTAAAAAGTTTTTAATATTTCTACCTCTCCGAAAAGAGAGGTACTATATCATCAGTTACAAGGCACAGCCATGGGGGCTTCTTTTGCCCCCATGCATGCTAATTTATTTATGGGTTTATTTGAACTAGAAATAATTTATAAACATAGTTTTTTTTCTTTCTCATGTAATTGCTTATTATAGGTTTGTGGATGATTTAATATTTCTGGTGGATGCTGATGAGAGTGATAGTAAGGAATTTGTAAATGATATCAACAATAATAGATTTGCTATGAGTTTTGATGGTTTGGTAATGGGACATGTTGTTCCATTTCTGGATGTAGTTTTAGATATTTCTGATGGCATGAATATTATTACTTCGATTAATAGAAAATTTGAAGGTACTAATCTTTATTTACATGGTACTAGTGGCCATCCACCTCATACTCTGGATGCACTACCTTATGGTGAAATGTTACGTACTTATAGATTATGTGGGAGACCTGATATTTTTCAGCAAGAAATGAATTGTCTGGTGGAGTCTTTTATGAATAGAGGGTATAATAAAGATATTTTGATTAGATGTTTTGACAAGTTGGTTAAAAGGATTAAGCCTTTGGATGGCAAAAATAATCATTATTTTTATAATAATGTGGTTAAATATGACAATGGTAGAGAGTATAAGGAAAATATGTATTTTGTGACTACCTATGGATGTTTTACTTTTCAATTTCTTGATATAGTTAAAAAATTTTGGTCTTTTTACATTCTTGGAAAAGTGTTCAACAATGGCTGAATGTTAATCTAAAATTCTCTTTTCGGAGAGGTAGAAATATTAAAAACTTTTTAGTTAGAAGTAAATTCAGTATACCTCCTTCTCAATTTTATAAAGAACCATGTAAAACGGGCACCTTTTCTTGTGGAAGGTGTAAAGCCTGCAAATATATTGTATCTTGTTTTCCTTTTATTAATGATGTTAAGTTTATTTCTGTCAAACAGTTTTGTTGTAACTCAGTAGGGGTCATTTATGCTCTCTGTTGTCCATGTAATATTTATTACATAGGAGAAACAAAAAGAGCTTTTAAACTGAGACTGTTAGAGCACATAAGGGACATTAATAATGGCAATATAGAAAGCCCTGTGGCTCTGCATTTTTTAGAATTCCATAATAAAAGTAGTGTAGGTTTAAAAGCTACTATTTTAGAACAAGTTAAGCTATCTTTGTATTGTCATGAGGATGTTAAAACTGTTTTATTACAAAAAGAAGCTTTATTCATTTTAAAGTATAAAACTATGTCTCCTTATGGGCTTAATGAAGAGTTCAATTGGAGAGCATTGCTTAATTAATCATTTAATTGTTTGATTGGTTAATTATTTTGTTATAAAAGAATGGGTGCTTGTACACATTTTTATTCTCCTTGAAGGCTTTGGCCGAGACGTCAGAGATTTTAGAGATTTTATTAAAATATTTGCTGGATACTGTGTTCGTTGTTTATGCTACTGGCTGTTTTCTTCGTTGCTTTTTGAAGTGTAAACCTGCCCCTGGCTTTCAAAAGAAACTAGACAACTCATATTGCTTAGGAATAAATCTTGGACCAAGTGGAGAGCATCCAAAAATATCTCAGAGCAACAAACATTTAGACAGCTAAGGAATACTACAAAAAAGCTATACTGACTGACAAAAAAACTAGTATTGTAAACTACAGTAATCTCACCATAACAATCCACAAATGTTCTGGTCTAGTGTTATAGACTCATTCACCTAGGGCACTCCAGTACACCACCCCCTCTAGGGGCTGATAACAATACCTCACTTCAAACTGCCAATACCTTCAATACCTTCTCCACTGACACCATAAAATCTCTAGCCTGTCAACTGTCCACTAACAACTCTATTCTGCAAACCTCTTTGACTAGTACTCTCCCAATATTCCAAATACAACACATCGCTACCTCATATATCCAAAAACTTATACATAAACTTAAGCCATGTACTCCCTCTGCAGACCAAATACCATCTGAATACCTGCAAAAAGCAGCCAAAGCAGTGGCTTATCCTATATCCATCCTTATAAACAGAACCATAAATGAAGGAACCATCCCAGATATCTGGAAAATCTCCCACATTATCCCTCTACATAAAAGTGGAAACTCCAATGAATATTCCAACTATAGGCCAATAGCACTCTTACCACCCTTAGCAAAAGTTATGGAAAAATGTATTCATCATCAACTTATTAACCACCTAACCCAAAATAATATATTAGCTAAGTGTCAGCATGGCTTCAGGCCATTTCATAGTACCACCACAGCCCTCCTGTCTTTCACCGACTCCATCAATAAAAACCGTAACAACATCCTCTCATCTGCACTCTTTATTGATCTGTCAAAAGCCTTTGACATGGTCAACCACCCACTACTCCTAAAAACTCTTGAATCCCTTGCTCTTGACACCAAGGCTGTTCACTGGTTTAAGTCTTACCTTAACAATAGGCAACAAGCAGTCATTTGGGAGAATAAACTATCTTCCCACCTGACAGTCTCCCTTGGAGTACCTCAGGGCTCCATTCTCGGTTCACTTCTATTCTCAGTATTCATCAGTGACCTCTACTTAGCAATCCCTCAAGCTACTTGCATACAATATGCAGATGATTCCACGCTCATATGTTCTGCAACTCCACATCTGAACTACAATCCCAAACTCAGACAGTATTCAACTCAGTCGAGACATGGTTCCTAAAATATTGCCTCCTCTTGAATGCCAAAAAAAAAACAAGCTCTTACTCTTTACACCTAACAGTAAGTCCCCCCCAATCAATTTCTCTATCAAATCAAATAATGGCACCATTATAACTCCAGACTTTATCACCAAACTTTTAGGAGTCTTAATTGACAATAACCTTACATTTGACAATCATATAAATAACACTATAAAATCCGTAAATAGAAAATTGGGCTCCCTATATAGAATAAAACCCTTCTTAACACCAACAGCCAGAACTACTATTGCCCACTCCCATTTAATCTCCTCTCTTCTTTATGCTTCCCCTATATATACTAACCTAAAGAAAAATAATCTCACTAAACTAACTAACTCCTATAATAATATTGCCAGGTTTGCCACTGGGAACCCATTTAGAACTCACCACTGTCTGAACTTAAAGCAGCTTGACTGGCTTGAACTAAAAAACATTCTGATACTCTCCCAACTTACCATTGATCATAGGATATTCTACCAACCTAAGAACACACCGATACTCTCTAACCTTATTACCCACTATGTAAACCTCAATTTCTTACGCTCTTCCACTAAACTACTGGCTAGCATTACCAAGTCTAATAACTTGGCAGGTGACTCCTTGTTTTCAAATACCACTGGAAAATATTGGAACATGTTGCCATCAGATCTAACTGCACGTCCCTCCTTCCCACTATTTAAACAAAGGCTGAAACAACATCTTAAAACACACTGGTTATGCCCTTGCTGTTACCGTGACTAATTGTCTGCATTCTTTTTTGCCATCTTTCTCTATCCTCCCTCCCCTTTACTTTTTTTAAACACTACTTACCCCTGAGTAGCAGAAACTATTTTAAACTATTTCCGGAAAATAGGAGATGAAATAATTGTGAACATATTGTAAACAACCTCACATACCTTACTGTAGGAGTATCTTATTCCTTTCAAAGTTTCTGTATTTCTTAATTAGCTTATTTTACTGTAGCTAAGGCTCTCTAATTATTTTTAACTAATATATTTCTTTATATTTGTGTAAATATTTCTCTTTGAATATGGTATCTTCTTAGATAGTATGACTTTGGAACTACTGTTCTCTCATGTACTGTTTGTCTTACATTATCATTTTTTTTCTCTTATAATTGTACATTATAAACATTTAAATGTTACTATTGGAGCTTTTCTCCCCGGGCCTCTGCTGAAAATGGAAATATATCCAGTTGGACTAGCCCGGTTAACAAATGTAAAATAAATAAGATAAAATAAATATAAAAATAGGCAAAGGAATAAAAAAGATAAATGAGAAAGCATGGAATGAAGAAGGAAAGAGATTAATAATACAGTTATGGAATACGATTAGGCGCAGTGGTGCAGCGGTTAATGTTGTCACCTCACAGCAAGAGGTTCTCTGCTTCGATTCTCAGCTGAGGTACCTTCTGTGTGGAGTTTGCATGTTCTTCCTGTGTTAGTGGGGGTTTCCTCTTGGTACTCCGGTTTCCTCCCCCATTCCAAGGACAAGCATCTGGAGCATTTCTCCCTGGGCAAAAAAATTAGACCATTTTATAAAAAATGGTCTGAATAGTGGATGATATTTAAGGAAAAGTATTAAAAAAATTTTTTTTTTTACACTGGCAATATGATGTGCAAAAAGTAGAGAAAGAAAAATATAAAAGAACATATAGCAATGCAGTGGAAAATTTAGAACATAATGATATTAAGTACTTTGACAAAGAAAAATAATCATATGACAGAAATCAAGGCAAAATAGAAGAATTGTTACATAAGCAAATATATTTTACAAGAAAAAAAGAGAAGAAGTATTGAGTTACTTAAGCAGATTAGTAAAGGAAGATGGTAATGTAAAGAGGGAAAAATATAAAAGACGAAATAGAAAGAACTCAGGAAAAGGTTATGAATACTCTAGTACAATATGTACTAGAAATATTTAAAGAAATAAGAAAGTAGTGAAAAAAACATGGAAAGTAAAAAGTTAACAAAAAAGGAGAATAATAGGTTGGAAAAGAAGATTTCTTTAAATAAGCTAGAGAAAGGATAGATTTGACTGCAGGACTAGATGGAATTGGGTATGAAATGTATGTATAAATTAAGGAATTGGCTAAAAATATTTTTAAAGATTTTGAATGAACTGTTAAATGAATGTTTTATGTATAAAATTATGCAGTGGAATACTTAAAATCATATTGAAGAAAGAAGATACAAGACAATTAAAAAACTGGGGACCAATGGCATTGAATAATGATTATAAGGGTCTATATTACAATGTTGAACTCACAGGAGTTCAAACGTAATATCGAACTGAAAAACTCGAAACCCAAGAATTACGAAAACACAGAACAGCGATTTTTTTTCCCAGGGGAAAAAAATCGCTGTTCCGTTACAAAAAAAAAACACTCTTTAAACTTAAACTAAAGTGGGGGACTTTGTCCCCCACATCCCCCAATGTGGGGGTGCCCCCCACCTCTCTACTTAAATATATCAACTCCGAGATCACACCACAGTAGAGGAAATAGGGGAAAAAACTGATGTGCCGTGGCTTCGCTATTTTTATATTTCGGACTTTTGGTTTCGTTATTACAACATTCGAACTCCTGTGAGTCTGATGTTGTAATATAGACCTGATTATAGGATGTTTATGAAAATAATGCAAAAGAGATTTAAAACTAAAATGGAAAATATTATGGAAGATAGAATAAAGGGGAAGAGTTATCAAGAATTATTAATGATAGAGAAATTGTGGATGATATTATGAATACAAAAGAATAAATGCAAATCATGATAAGTGACCTTACTAAGGTATTTGAAACAATTAGACATGAAATCTTATGGGTAATAATGAAAGAATGTAAGTGAGAAAGTTGGGAAATTATGCATGTCAGTGTATAGTAATATTAAGGTAAAAATACTTGTAAATGGATGGTTAACCCAAGAGGTACATATGAAGAGTGGTGTAAGACAGGAGTACCTAATGAGCTGCCTACAATATTTATTTTATTATTTATTTATTTTATTTTCAGTTTGATTACCGGGGAAGTCCACTGGGCCAGAACATGCCCATTTTCAGTGCAGGCCCGGGGAGAAAAGCTCCATAAGCAATACAATGTAATAATGGTTACATAATGTTAAAAGTAAAATACATGTATACAATTCATACAGTCAGGAAATGCAAAATGCATAAAATGTACATCATAAAACACAGTTAACAGATAATAGAGAACACAGTTTACAGGTATTTCCATTCACTGCAGCATGATCAACTGTCTGTAATATAAATATCTGAGGTTTCTTTTGTTTTTACATTAGAATGTGGAGGGCAGTCAGCATGCAGATGTTTTAGTTAAATAAGGTAAAAAACTTGCTGTGCAGACAATAGAAATACTGTGATATTTACAATATTTGCATACTTGGAGTCAAGTGAGAGAAATTGCTTAATCAGTGACTGTCAGCTTAAGTCTATTTTAGGAGAATAGAAATAGTTTGAGGGTAATCAGTGACTGTCAGCTTAAGTCTATTTTAGGAGATTAGAAATAATAGTTTGAGGGTAGAGTGGAGCAAGGAGTATGGAGAGCTCATTGGGGAAATTCGCTTGAATTTAGGTAGGGTTTAAGCAGGAACATTTCTGTTTGGATGACAGGTATGAGAAAAGTTGTGTCTTGAAGTTTCTGAGCTTGGTATAGTCCTAAGTGAAGAAGGGAGACAGTTCCATTTCTTACCTAGAGAGAAAGAGAGTATAAGCTGGCCAGCAGGACGTTTGAGTTTGTGAATAGAGATTAAATTTTGGTGTTCAGATCTCGGAGATCTGTTTGGGATGTATGGGGGAAGGATGTTTGTTAAGGCTGGGCATTTATCTGGGTAGAATATTAATTTGTGAGCGGTGGTTAGTTGAAGATAGTCTAGGTGGTTAGAGAGTTCTAGCCAGTTGAGTGATTGTAGGGTAAGGCAGTGGTGAGTAGAGGTTTTGGATTTAGTTGCAAATTTAGAGATCTTATTATAGCAAATTTCAAGTTTTGAGGTGTTAGAAGAAGACAGATTAGTTTGAAGAGGGGCTCCATATAGTAAAGAAGGAAGAAGGTAGGTAGTTGCCAAGGTATGCCTAGAGGAGTTTGAGAGAAAGAGGTTACTCCTGTAGAGCATACATAACTTTTGGTGGGTTTTCTTTATGCTTTGTTGTATGTGGATATCAAATTTAAGTTGTTCATCTATGGTAATGCCAAGACGTTTTGCAGACGGGACCACTTCTATAGCAGTGTTGGTTTGGCTTAGGATTTTGAAAGCATTTTTGTCATAAGAGAAAGCCCTGGTGGGAGGGAAAAGTAGTATTTTAGATTTATTAGAGTTGAGAGAGAGATGGTTTTGGTGCATCCAGTTCTCAGTAGTAGAAAATGCTATTTGGGTTTTAGTCAGTAGTTAGGAAGGTTAGAGGCGGCACAGACTAAAGTTGAGTCATCAGTGTATTGGATAACTGTTGTGTCAGGGATGACAGTATGAAGGTTATTAATGAAGATGTTGAAAAGCATGGGTCTGAGGATGGATCCCTGGGGAATGCCGGTGGGTTTTGGCAAGAAGGAGGAGGTAGAGTTCTTCCATCTGACAGCTTGAGATCTGTCTGATAGGTAACTGGAGAACCAGGTTAGAGTATTAGGGGAGAGATTACGGTTGGCGAGATGAAAGAGAAGGTGTTTGTGGGAAATGTGTCAAATGCTTTAGAGAGATCTAGCAGTACGGTGGATACTAGTAGTCCAGAATCTCGGGCTCGATTGACTGTTTCTGGGAAGGATAGTAAGGCAGTTATGGTGCTGTGGCCGGGGCAGAAGCCATGTTGGGTGAGTGTTAGGAGTTGATTCTGGGTTAAGAAAGGCATAAATTGGTGGTGGACACATTTTTCTAGAATTTTCGTTATTGGAGAGAGTAGGGCAATGGGGCGGAAATTGGAAATATCGTTTTTGGCTTCCTTTGTGAAGAGGAAGAATGTAGGCTGAACGCCAGAGTTTGGGTACATATGACTCTTTTAAGGATCTGTTAATTAGGATACTGACTGGGAGAGCATTACCAACAGCAGCACATTTGAGGAAGGAGGAGGGTATGTTGTCAGGGGCATTAGAGCATGGCTTTAATTTGGATATGAGCCATTTTATAATAATGGTTGAAATTGGTTTGAGCTGGAAATTAAGGGGACAGTTATTAGGGTTGTTGGGTGTTGAAGAAAGAGAGTTGTGTGGATTGTTGTTTGGGAAAATTTGGTTAGGTTAGCTATGGATTCTGTAAAGAATGAGTTGAAATGAGAGCTCAGTTCAGTGTCAGTTATACTTGGGTCAGGGCAGGGATTATTCCTGGACCCTGGATGGAGAAGGGAATTAAGTGATTTCCGGAATTGTTTTGGGTTCTTATTATTGTTGGACTGAAGCTTATTGTCGTAGTTTTTTTTTGTCCATGGTGATTAGTTTTTTTACATGGTTGTGGAGTTGGGTGTATTGGAGCAAGGTAGTAAGCATTTTATTTGTCTGGTAAAGATTCCAGGATTTGTCCCTGTGGTGCATGATTTGTTTTGTTTCTTTGGACAGCCAAGGAGCAGAATTAGCTTTGACTCATTTGTTTCTTAACAATATGCTGTTAATAATTCTCCTTGGAACCACACAAAAAGGTAATACATTTTCTCTTTGCAGTTGAGAAAACATTAATAACTTGAATGCATAAACCATTGAAAGCCTTACAAAGAACTTTTAAATTAGTTATAAGAAAACTAACAGTATATCCTAGTGAACTATTGCTTTTTAAAGATGTGTATATGAATGTGCAACCACTGTACAGTGGTATTTATTCTTAATAATATTTCACAATTATCTCATGTTGTTTGACTATTTTAAAGAACTTTAACAATAGGACTTTATATGAGGGTAAAACAAAGTGAATATTTTGGTGCTGAATGGTTCGTGTGTAGGATGTCAAGTCCTCATTTATTTTAATAAGCTATATAGCATATTTTCCGAGTTTGTGCTGTTGCTGTTCAAACTACATTAACAAATGATTGATTAAATTAATGATTTAACTACTTCTAGTATGTTTAAATGTTAAAGAAAGCTTTTTAGATGAAAAGTGGCCGTATGTCTGTGAGCGTTGTATGTTCAAAAGCTTCACTTTGAAAGTTAATATTCCTGCTGACCAACCTTAAAGGCTTTTTTAGAAGACTTTTGAAGCTGGCTCGAGCTCCTAAATCTACTATAAGGTTCCATTTTTATGCAGAGACATTCATGATAGTATTCAGGAAGTTACATGACACCTTTGGACTTATTACACAGAATGGATCACAGTGGACCAATCGGAACGGAGAATGGATGTTAGCTTGCTTCATTGTGATTTAAAATCAGTCTTTTTTGTGTGAAATCAAAATGTAAGTAAGTAGATTTTTTTCTGACAAGGAAAATTTATCTTGTTGTAGGCATAATTTAAAGTTTTGAAGATGCTTCATATTTAAATAGTGGCAGCTTTTGCTGTCACACATTAGCACAGGCATACTGAATTTCAGGCTGTATATGTAAATTGAATGATGCTGTGCAGTGCTACTTAAAGATATATGCATAATAAACAACCTCATATCCAAATAGAGACAGCTTTTACTGTCACACTAGTATATAAATACCGAACCTGAGACTGCAAACAATGACCCACCTGAAACCATCCTTCACCTTCACGTCCCACAATAACACAATCATCACAGTAGAAAGCCACACCAAACCACTAGGGGTTATTATTGATGACCAGCTAAAATTTGACCTGCATGTTCTAAGTAGCATTAAGAAAACACATCAAAAACTTGGTCTCCTTTACAGAAACAAAAACCTTCTCTCAAATAAAGTTAAGGCAACTCTATCACATGCCTACTTACTACCAACCCTTCTCTATAGCTCTCAAATTCTCACCAATTTACAGACCTCACTCATTACTAAACTAGAGTCCACATACAACCAGGTAGCTAAATCTGCTGCTGAACTACCATACTCCTCTCATTACTGCTTAGCACTCCATAAAATGAACTGGTTAGAATTCCCCTATAACCTTCTTCTCTCTCAGATTCAGGTAATTCATTCTCTTCTATACCAGCCCACTTTCTGCCCCAGCATCACATCTATCATCTCCTCCTACACCCCAGCAAGAACACTTCAGAGCTCTGACCAACATCCCCTGTCTATTCACAAACCCAAAATCAACACAGGAAAAAAACTTTATAGCTGTTCCCCTGCTGAAATCTGGAATGAACTACCACTTGACATCTGACACATTAGACCCAAACTATAATTTAGAAAGGCAGTAAAAAAATCACTTAAGCAAAAATAAACTATGCCTATGCTCTCTCTCCCCTGACTGACCCCTCTCTATAGGCCACCCAATATCTCACCTTTTTCCTTCTTCAGTGAAACCGCACCTTCCTCCTTATCACGCTTCACTTCAACAATGCAAGCCATCTTTCCTATCTGCTTTGAGCCTACCCTCTTAAAAAAAGTTTTCATGCTACCTCCTCTTCTCTCTTTCACAGCCAATTTAATTTGTACTGATGTTTAACTTTTCAGCAGTTGGCAAGCTAAGCTTAAAAACACTTACCTACTTACCTTTTACAGCTCTGTAACCACTATTCTTTGCCTTGTAAATGTTATCTGTATTGTTTTCTTTTTTTCCTCTGCACTGTACCCTAATACATGCTGATATGTAGAGACTAATTGTCATAGGTTCATAGGTTCATAGGTTCATACTAGGCTATCTGCCCTGGGGCAATTATAAGCCTAGCCCGATTCTGTATGGCTTACACCACCCCTTGATTTCAGTATACTGTGCCCTTTTTAAGGTTTAGTTTACTGTCCCTCTGTCTAATAGTGACACGGGAGTAATCCCTGGGCCAACCCACGATCCCCCATCCACTTATCGAGATTCTTCTTGAAGAGATTCAGTGAGGTGCTCTGCCTCACATGAACTGGAATTCTATTCCAGAGCGAAGGGAGCCTCTGGGTTATGAACCTGTCCCTCCAGCAAGTTCTATTTATTTCTGTGCTGAGGTTCAAGTCCCTCAGCGTGGCTCTAAGGGATTTAGATTTACTGAAGTGGAGCATGTCCATTAATTCTGGATTTGACATAGCTTTGTATGTCAGGCATAGATCGCCTCGAAGTAGGCGGTATGCAACTGAGTAGAGCTGGAGTTTTTTTAACCGAGCAGCATATGGCATCTGTTTGAGACCCTTGATCCTCTTGGTGAGATACTTTTGGGGTCTTTCTAATTGCTGCAGGTGTTGGGTAAGGTACATCCCAAAAGGGGCATTGTATTCCATGATGGGCCTGATGAGGGATGAATAAAGGGGCACGATTACCTCTCTTGATCTAGATGTGAAACCCTTCGTGATGAGGTGGGCTATGTAGAAGGTCTTTCTAACCACTTTGGCAATGTGGTTTTCAAAGGAGAGATTGCTATCAACTTGGGTCCCCAGGTCCCTAATAACTTTCTCTGTACTTAATGGGTTTCTGCCTATGTGGTAATTTGTGGGCACATTGTTTTTGCCAAAGGGTATGACTATACTTTTTTGGCATTTAGCTTTAAACCATGGCACTGGCACCAGTTATCTGTTTCTATGAGACCTTTTTGAAGGATGTTTGTGTCAGCTTGGAGAGTCGATTATGGCGCCCAGTTTGCAGTCGTCTGCGAACTTGGTGAGCCATAGTACTCCCACGTTTGCCTGTACCTCGGAAAAATATATACCGAACAAGAGTGGTCCCAGGACAGAACCCTGTGAGATGCCACTTGTGACCGGTTTCGAGTCTGTCATGGCTCCAGCAACTCTCACTCTGTGGGTTCAGTCTTTGAGCCAGTTTGCGACCCATCTTGTGACATAGGGGTTTATATTTAAGCTGGATAGCTTATCTATGATGCCCGAGTACCATTCATGGTAATCCTGCTTTTGTATATATCTACTTGAGATTTTGTATTATTATCTTTGTAGTAAGTCAACTTAAATGCATGTTTTAACTGTGGAGCTTTTCTCCTCGGGTCTCCACTGAAAAAGGGCTCTGTCCCAGTTGGACCAACTCAGTCAACAAATGTCAAATAAATAAATAAATGTTTGGCAGTGCTAGTTAGAAAAAAAATATATAGCAAGTTATAGAAGTTAATATTTTACATGCTAAATAATTATTTTACTTTATAATATGTATAGTCAAATATATTAACAAAGATTTTCCTTCTTACTTATGCTTCTTAATATAAATATTGATTTTTTTTCTTTTATCTCTCTTTATTAAATTCTTATTTTATATGCAGTAGCAGAAAGTTGCCACTAGATGTCATGGTTTGGCAGGTTTGTGGCTTATATGGAAAACATATTAAGCCCGGAACACTAGTTTCCACTCAAAGGGCTTTTAATGTATATATTACTGAGAACTTTATGCTGGTTATCAAAAATTTGTCCATAACAAATGACATTTCAAACTGTCTTAGAAATATCATAGGAAATCATTATAAGTACTTCATTAATATACAATGTGTTAAGCAATGTCAACATATAAAATTCTTTCTCTAAATGTAAATGGGCTAAATAATCCTATAAAGAGAGGTAGTGTTAACAATTATATTTCCTTGCATAAAACAGATATAGTTTTTCTTCAATAAACACACATAATATTACGCGATTTAAACAGGTTATTGCTAAAAGATTATGTGGCATTGATCAGTTCTCAATTTAAACATAAAAGAAGGAGCGTGCTAATTCTATGGAAAAAAAAGGTTTACGATTACCTGAGATTATAGAGTCTTACACAGGCAATGATGCTATATTAGGGTTAGTGGCAATTAAACCTGGGAACATTTTTATACTCTCATTAACTCTTATTGGATCTCTGGAACTGGTGCAAAAACAGTAAAGAGATAGTTAAACATAATGACTTTGTACTCTAGAGGGGGGATGATTCTATCAGGTGATTTTAATTGTGTTTTATCTCCTAATGACACCCCAAATACCAAAGTCTTTAAAATTTCCCCTATAGCAAGGTACTTAAGCAATTATGTCAATTTAAGGAATTTAAAAGATACATATGATATAAAATTATCCTCTTTGTTAAAATGTTCTCACTATTCATACAGGTTTGGCACACAGACTAATATTCATAAAGTATTAGTAACTAGTTCTTTACTATCAAAAATATAAGATGTATTGAATGTATCCTGCCCCTGATCAGACCACAGTGCTATTATTTTTAATATAAGTTTTCATACTGAGGTATTAAACTTTTGGAAGACAATTTCAACTTTTATTACAAAAATAAAAGACTTTGAAGAATGGATTCTGACTGAAATAAACCAATATGGAAGTAAATAATAATGGAGAATTATCGGATATGATGTTGTGAGATACCTTAAAAGTTGTCTTATATGGCAAAATTAAAAGCTGGTACTTGTTAAAAAGAAAAGAATAGGACAGATGGCTAACCAATATTCAGAATGACATTGACAACCGAAAACAAAATCTTACACCTAATGATAAAAAGGGTTAGATAATATAATTAAATTAAACAAGGAATATCAAGATAATCTATGGCATAAAATTTCTATAAATTTAGAGTAAGTTACATTCATATTCAGTCAATCCTAAAAGTTTACATAAAATTGCAATAAGATCAAAATACTTAAATGAAAAAAAAATGTGTATAAAAGAAATCATATATATAAAGAAAAAAGAAGAATAAAAGTATCAGACATGAAAAACATATTACACTGCTTCAGGAAACATTATGAAAATATAAATAGCCCAAAATCAACTATAAACCCCCGGATTCTCAAAAGCTTACATGGATTGCAAGATTGGTGCAGGGGCTCAAGCAGGCAATATGTTTGCAGTGTGATCCAGGAACAGCCTGCAGGGGAGTTCACAAGCGCTCCTGCACTAATCCTGCACGGACTAATCCCTGGTTTGCAAATCACCCTATTTGCAGGAGACATCTATGCAAATGAGGTGATTTTGCAATCCAGGAAGCTTGCAACAGTCCGTGCAGGACTTGTTCTATCTGCGGAAATGTACTCGGTTAGTAACCGAGTACATTTCTGCAAAATCCAAAACAGAGCTGTGACAGCCCCAAATAAAGGCTGCATATAATGTAGTGAGCATGCCAATGGCCAAGTATAAGGCCATTGGCATTGCAAACAAAAAAAAAAAATACAAAAATCAACTTTTATTTTTTTTAGCCGATCGCGGCTGTTTAAGCATAGGGCAGTGGCGTGCAAACAGGACTGGGGCAAAATAATAAAATAAACCTAAAATAAGCAGTCTAACTAAAATCACTGTTTTGCCATGCAAGTCAATGGAGGCAGAAGACAACCTGGCTAGTGAGTAGTGATTGCAATCGGTGGAGGCTCAGTGTGAGACAAGTAACTATGCATTAGCAGGCAATCCTATGGAAATGAGGGGAAGGATAGTGAATCCCAGTTTTCCTCAGCATGTGAGTCAGGTTTCAACAGTGTAAGAGTAGGAATAGCTGGGTGCAAGCCTAGGAGGTAGGTGGCATCATGGGAGTGTGTGTCAGGCATACTGTAAGCAGATTGGAGCCCTGTGGCTCGGGATTGCTCCTAGCTTAGCACAGCTAAGCTAGGGGGTGTGTCTAAACCTGCTTAACACTCTGTCCAGACCTAAGCTGGAGTGAGCACCATGCACTGGGTTTTACAGGAAGAAAAAAGTAGTTAAACCAGGAAATAGCAGTAGTGTGCACATTTGAGCACTCTGCACGGCAAATAGCAGTAGGAAAGTAATCAGGGAGAACTAGCTTAGCTGGCAGGTGAAATGTATCAGAATCAGCCAATTACACAGGCAGTAGACCAGCCCAGTCCAGAACATTACTATAAACTATGCAAACACCTTCTCCTCTGGTTTTTCCAACACTCTACACCACTGGTGTAAACAAGCGGGGAACTTTTAACACTCAGTACAGCAAAATGATACGGGCTGCAATAGCTATCATACAACAACTTGTGGAAGAGGCTGAGGGTAGTGAAGTGCCATTCCCAATACATCCCCCAATCACATTTTAAAATTAATTATGACATCACAAAAACAATTACATCCTAAAATCCATCATTAAATATCTAAGGAACACTAAAAATCAATTATAAAAGTCAGTTATAAAAACATCTAACATTTAGCTATGCCTATAATCTAGCACTGTTAACAGATCTAGCTAAATGACATAATTTAACTCATTTAATATTAAATGTGCTATATATTAAAAACTGAATAGCATACTGCATTTTTGTATCTTTGTATTGTTTGTAACTTATTTATACTGATCTTATGCCCTAGTATGCTATTCAGTTTTTAATGTATAGCACATTTAGTATTAAATGAGTTAAATTATGTCATTTAGCTAGATCTGTTAAGAGTACTGGATTATAGACATAGCTAGATGTTAGCTGTTTTTATAACTGACTTTTATAATTGATTATTAGTGTTCCTTAGATATTTAATGATGGATTTTAGGATGTAATTGTTTTTGTGATGTCATAAATAATTTTAGAATGTGATTGGGGGATGTATTGGGAATGGCACTATTTAATTCAGATGGTAGATGAATGCTGTGTTAAAGTCTGATGAAACGTTCTTTGCAAAGTGAAAGCGCTCACTATTTGGATTTTGTCTACATTAAACTCTTACATCGAGCTCTGGTGTTGCTGTGGTGTTGCCTCTTTTTTCATTTCTTAGATCTACATTGTTGTTTCTAAAAGGCACTTTATCCAGGACTGCTTTTGTTTTACTTTCTAGAATATGAATGCTGTCCACCAATCAACAGTGAGAAGATGGAGAAGAGTGTACAGACCCAGGGTAAACTACCAGGGGCTGCATGAGCTAGAGATAATGGAGCACTATAGGGTGGACAGGGACCTCCTACAGAAAATTGTTGAGCTGTGCCGACCACGCCTGACACACAGAACTAACAGAGGGAAACCCATCCCAGTGGATACCAAGGTATGTGTAGGTCTATGAATACTAGCTACAGGTACCTTCCAAAGGCCAACTGGGGATATGATAGGAATTACACAGGCATCAGCATCCAGGGTACTCCACCAGCTCCTGGATGCCATGTCAGCACATGTCTGTGAGCATGTATATTTCCCCAACACCTGTGAGGCGTTGGCCAGCAATATGCAACTGTTCCACCAAATAGCAGAATACTCTGAGGTAGTTGGTGCTACAGACTGCATGCACATATGCATCAAAGCACTACCCGGAGAGCAGGGAAGGGTCTACATCAACCACAAGAGCTTCCCCTCCATCAACTGCCAGGTTGTGTGCGATGCCCAGGGCATAATAATGAATGCGTGTGGTGGCTGCCCTGGAGGCTATCATGATTCCCACATCTGGCATCTGATGCAGCTGTACCAGAGATTTGTAAATGGGGACATCCCTCATGGTCACCTAGTGGGTAATGCTGGATATGCACTGGAGCCATCGCTGATGACACCCATCAGAAATGCACACACACCCGAACAAGACCTCCATAATGAGGCACATGCACAGACCAGAATTATAGCAGAGCATGTGTTTGGGATGCTCAAGTCACGGTTCCGATGCCTGGATACATCGGTGGAGCCTTGCAGTACTCACCAGCTACATGTACCCAAATAGTCCTTGTATGTGCCATGCTACACAATATGATCCTGTGGAAACAGCTGCAGCAGGAACAGCACTGGGCAGGGCCACACAGCCCCCCCCCCACCACTGCCAAGGTCTGCACAGGCACAGAGTGACTTAGAGGAGGAACAACCTGAGCCTGCCCCAGTAGGCAGAAGGAGGCATGCCCAGTATGCCCTGGCCTTGGCAAAGAGGCAATGCATAGCACATACACTGACACAGGAGGGTCCCAGGGAATAACACCACCTCTCTCTGACTCTCACATACAGTAAAAGGGAGGCCAAACATTACACTACCTGTGCCTAACCATGTGTAGGGAGTGTACTATGTGCATCCAACATAGGCAACCCTGCAGCACCACCCTCAATACTGAGACACCCACAAGGTAAGTGACTCACACATGCCAGTTGGGGGGGTCACATACCCAACCCAACAACAGTCACAGCCACCAGGACAGGTGTAGACAAACACAAACAAAGGCAGAGCTATGGCCTCTGAATGAGGCCTATGAGTAACCTCCCCCCCCCGGCCTACACAGACAGACTACAGCAGATCAAGCAGTGGGATGTCAGTTCTGAAGGGTAGAAAGTCAGAAACTAATATGTAGGTAATTAAAAGCTAAGATATGTAGTACACTGGTATGCCTCTAGTCAGCACGATAGATAAGACAACAGACTGAAATGGAGTACCCGACATATCAGTACAGTCCTAGCAAATATGTACGTGTCAGGTGTGCCCCCATCCTATGTGGAAATGTAGTCACAGTCAGGTGTGCCCCCACAATCCTATGTAGAAATGTAGAAATAGTCAGGTATGCCCCCCCATCCTATGTAGAAATATAGTAACAGTCAGGTGTCCCCCCCCCACAATCCTGTGTATAAATGTAGAAATAGTCAGGTGTGCCCCCCCCCATCCTATGTGGAAATATAGTAACAGTCAGGTGTGCTCCCCACAATCCTGTGTAAAAATGTAGAACTAGTCAGGTGTGTCCACCATCCTACCTAGAAATGCAGAAATGTAGTAAAGGTCCATGCCAAATGATTGACGGATACCCTGCAGAGACAGAATGCTACCTGTAGATGTACAACACAAAGGTTAGCACTGCAGTACAAATGACCTGAACTCGATCCACACATTCAGTACTGATGGCCATACTGGGCATGCCCATACACTTAGAGAAATGAAGGCAATGTCAGTCAATAACATACTGAAAGGTCATACTGGGCATGCTCACATACTTAAACACATGAAGGCCATGTCTGCAAACACCAGTGGACCAGACATATCTGACAGCCACAGATGTTGGAGCAGACACTCACCAGCATGCACCACTCATGATTTGCACACACAGTGGATAGGAATACAGGCATATATGTAAGGACAACACACCATAATAAGCCAAAGGTAGACATACATAGATGTGCGGAAGAGGGTTACTGTGATAAGAAGCCATCCAGGCCTGTCCCACCCTGCACACAGGCAAAGAGCTACAACCACACAAGGGTCAGATGTCACTCACTGCAAGATACTATCCGCCGGTATCTGTCAACATTACAGAGTATGTAGTGCATGTGCCAGTTATGCAACATGACTGTTCAAGGAAGTAGTCATCTAGCAGCTGTATACACGGACCTGTGAAATATGACCCAAGTTGTGCCCACATGTGGCGTGTCAACCCCTAGATGAATAGGTTATGGCCCATGCACACACACTGCCTGCCCATAGCCTCACTATGACAAGCCTGCTGAGGTCATCCACTGTGAAATACACCTTTGGGAAAGTTGTATCCCAGTAATCTCCGTGGTGTGTCCCATAACTGTGTACTGCTGTAATGTGATAAAATAGATAGGTAGGAGTTCTAACCTCAGCCTTGGCAACTGTGTGTGTCTCTCTGTGTAGCAAGCAATGTTTTTTAGGGTAGTCACACTCCCTACAATTGAAATGCTCTGTTTTGGTAAGGCCACTGATGTCATCCACCTAGAAATACATCCCTGGGAAGATTGTATCCCAATAATCTCTGTAGTGTGTGCTGTAACTGTGTACTGCTATAGTATGATCAACTTGTTAGGTAGGATTTCTAATACTAGCCTTGGCAGCTGTGTGTGTTTGTGTCTGTCTGTGTAGACAGCAATGTTTTTTAGGGTACTCACACTCCCTACGAATGAAATGCTCTACTTTGGTAAGGCCACTGATGTCATCAACCTAGAAATACATCCCTGGGAAAATTGTATCCCAGTAATCTCTGTAGTGTTTGCCATAATTGTGTACTGCTATAGTGTGACAATTTAGTTAGGTAGACGTTTTAACCCCAGCCTTGGCAACTGTGTGTGTGTCTGTCTGTGTAGAAAGCAATGCTTTTTAGAGTAGTCACACCCCCTACAATTTAAATGTTCTACTTTGGTAAGGCTGCTGTCATCCACCTAGAAATTCACCTCTGGGAAGGTTGTAGCCTAGTAATCTCTGTAGGGTGTCCTGTAACTGCATACTGTTGTAGTGTGATAAAGTAGTCAGGTAGGAGTTCTCATCCCAGCTTTGGCAACTGTGTGTGTGTGTGTGTGTGTGTGTGTGTGTGTCTGTCTGTGTAGAAAGTAATGCTTTTTAGGGTAGTCACATCCCCTACAATTTAAATGCTCTACTTTGGTATGGCTGCTGATGTCATCCACCTAGAAATACACCTCTGGGAAGGTCATAGCCCAGTAGTCTCCATAGTGCGTCCTGTAACTATGCACTGCTGTAGTGTGATAAAGCCCTTAGGTAAGTGTTCTAATCACAGACATGGTGATTGTGTGTGTGTGTCTGTCTGTGGAGGGAGCACTGCTTTTTAGGGTTGTCACACTCCCTAAATGTGAAATGCTCAACTTTGGCAAGGCTGCTGATGTCATCCACCTAGAATACACCTCTGGGAAGGTTGTCACCCAGTAATCTTCATAGTGTGTGCCATAACTGCGTACTGCTGTAGTGAGATTTAGAACTCTGATAGGGTTCTATTCCCACCCATGGCAGTTCTGGATATTTTGTGTGTGTTTCAATGTCTGTGTAGGGAGCAATGCATTAGAGGCTATTCACACTTAGTACATTTCAAATGCCCTACTTTGCCAATCATTCATTGTGAACTACACCTTTGGGAAAGGTCTTATCCAGTAATCTCCGTGGTGCATCCTATAACAGCTTCATGCTGTAGTGTGATATAGACCTCTGTTAGGGGTTCTATACACACACACACACACACACACACACACACACACACACACACACACACACACACACACACACACACACACACACACACACATCAGCTGTGGATGTTTTGTGTGTGTTCCAATGTCTGTGTATGGAGCAATGCATTTTAGGCTAGTCACACTCGGTACATGCCAAATGCCGTACTTTGGCTATCCTGCTGATGTCAGCCAATGTGATATACACCTTTGGGGAAGGAGTTTTCCAATAATCCCTGTGGTGCGTACTATACCTGCATAGGACTGTAGTGTAATAAACTAGTTAGGTAAGGGTTCTTCTCCCTGACATGCCAGGTGTGTGTGTGTGTGTGTGTGTGTGTGTGTGTGTGTGTGTGTGTTTGTAACTTGTATTCTGTGTGGAGGTGGGAGTGTGTGACACCTGGGCCCAATGTGAAGTGGGTTTTGCAAATTTATTATATGGTGGCCCTAGTATATATCACAATGTCCACTGTACAGGGATAACAGATGTGAAATACCCGAAAGGCTGGGGTGCAAATCCATACCCATACATGTGACATCAAGGCCAGGCAATCACAGTTAGTAACCCCAGTATTACCCAGAGCACACTCTCAACCCATGTCTCATACACACACACACACACACACACACACACACACACACACACACACACACACACACGCACACACGCACACACGCACACACACACACACACACACACACACACACACACACACATGCTGAGGCAACAGTCAATATGTGTGTAGTACACTGCATATTGGCAACTGATAGTAACTATGGAGTGAATGCAGTGCCCTATAGAGGGCATGGCACACTGTCCTTTTGTCCAATAGGTACATACATGCAGACAGTGCACCTTCCCCATGTTCCCCACTGGACACCTGCAACACCTGTGGTGTTATCACATATGACCCACAAAGGACATACCATGCCTGAAAACATGCCCTGTATGGACATGTATCACTGACACCAGGGAATGTCATTGGCATGCTATCAATGTAGGTGCAGGGTTAACCTGCTGTCCTTTAACAGTTCCTGCCACAAGTGGCCAAGACTGGCACATCTGATGATAATCTGCGCACACAACATGGGCCAGACACCCCAGGTACAGTTCCACATGTCACTGTACATACATTTGGGAGGTGTGCACATCCCAGACACTGTCCATGTCATGGACTAAGGAACACATACATGGCAAGCGATGCACAGCATTGGCCACATGCAATAGTCACCCAGGTGACTGGATGGTGGATACAATACCCACCTGTGTGGGCAAATGCAGAAACCACAGCCCTGAGCCACAATACAGACCATTGTCATCTGGCCTGATGCCAAGGTATACCCATCACCTAGCCTTGTATAGCTGTCTGGCACAGTCGATCACCACATACCCGTGCATAAATGCACCCATGCATGCAAGTACTGGCACCCTGTGTGTTTGTGTGTGTGTTGTATGATGCGTATGATCACATCCACACTCACTACAACCCTCAGTGGCATTGCTTGATACCAGATACCTCCCCATATCTTTTGCCCATATAACCTCCATATGACCCGTGTGGTGCATGTGATACCTGCACAGTAATGTGTTGTGGCAATCTCACTAGTGATGAGCTGTATCCCTGACCCTGGCAAGTGTGTCAGTGTGTGTGTGCCCCTGTGAGAGTGTGACTGTGTTGACTCTGGCACCTGTTCATGTGGACAGGAACGTGTACTTCACTTACCATATAGCTACCATATCCCTGTTGCAGATGTCACTCACCATCACATGTATGTTCTGAGGACTCCACAATAGGTAACCTATGTGGCACATCCAATCACTGCATAGGATTGTGATAGCACTACATAGTCATCAGGGTTTTGATACCCTGTGCTGGTAGGTGTGTGACACAACCATGCTTAGGTTTTACTCTCCCACCCCTGCCTGACTTGTCAATGCCTCTGTCTGCCTCTCTCACTCCCTCTCTGGTGGATGTGGAGACTTACACCTGCTTTGCTTAGGCAGCAGCATGTGTATTTTAAGTGATGCTCATGATCAGCTGATGGCCTCTGTGTGAATTGCAGCCCTCCCCTTGCTGATTGCATGTGGAACAGCTGTGGTAACATTCCCATAGCCAATTGCATGGAAACACACTCCAATATCTAGAAACATCATGTTGATGTTGGGCCTTTTCATTCACTGTGAGCAGGAACTAGATCTGTTGTTTGGCAAACAGCATCTCAGATGGATTGGGGATTTACCTCTAACAACATACACTGTGGAAACAGAGCAACACACAGGAGGGGGATGTGCCTGACCTGACTACAAACTGTAAGTGCTGCTATACTGCATTTGGAGTAATGTTGGTTTAACAGTGTGTGTGTGGATATGGCTATCCTACATGTTTTAATACCTGCCATGTCAGTTCTATGTTTATGAGGAATCCCCATCTGTAGGGTCATCTGCAGACTGGGCAGTGTGTTGTGCCTTTGGTTTCATGTGTTACCCACAGAGCAACTATCTGTGAACTGCAGAAGGTAGTGTGAGGATTGCAGTCTGTCAATGGTGAAAGCCGTGACAGTTGCTAACCTCATATCCCTCATAGAACATATGTTGCAACAAACCCTGTTACAACAGTAAATATATGAGGTTATCACAGCAACATGTCAATATTGGCCCTGTGTATGTGGTTCCACACAACTCTGTCAACCTTTGTACATATGTCATGCATTAAGAGGTACATATGTGCTGTACACCATAATTAGTGTCATCATATCTGGTAACAAGCCAGTGAGATATCAGACTGCTACACATGTTATGTACAGTAGGGGTTATATTTGATGACATGACCTGGACATTTTGTGGTTGTTTGTACAGTACTGAGGTCTGTGTACTTATGGTGAATGCCGACAGTGTGTGTATTGTTAATATGTACCTTGGCCTGTGTACAGACTGTGGTAGATGTCATTGTCCTAAGTCCCATCCTATCTGATGTTACATGCTGCTCCACTGTATGTTACCATATTGGCTTACATGTTTGTAGGGCCATACACACACATGTCCCATACCACAGACGGGCATCAGACCACACTGTGTAGTGCCCCAGTATATGTAGGGTTAGTGTGTGAGTGGCACATATGAGGATGGTGTTGAACAGATAGTCCATATACTGTAATAGTATGCTAGCTTACAATATTTGGCTGTGGCAGCGTTCACATTGGTTGTGGTTACGTACTTTCACACAGGTGTATCTTAACCTGTGCTGTGACATGCCTGTAGAGCCTGCTACATATGCAGGTACATGTGCATTCCCCCATAGGAGATGTAGGCCATTGTTGAGCCAGTCTACCTGTAGCCTGCACAGTGCTTTGTTACATGCCTAGTAGCTTAGTGTTACGTCCAGATATTTTCCAGATGTACTGCTGCCGGGCCTCCCTTAACAGTCATGTGTATCAGAGATGGTGGGATGCTGTACAGATGTATATCAATATCTAATGGGTAGTATGTGGCTGTGGCACCTCTGTACCAGAAGTTATTTTGTGTTTGGACAGACAGAGGTGTGCGAATGCATAACCTATGGTGGGGGGTGAATGTATACCAGTCGTTATGTGTTATACTCATCTACATGGCTGTTAACATCCATATTGTCAGGCTTGGTCCACATGTTCTACACTCAGGGGTTCTGTGTATACCGCTAGACTGTGCAGAGTGTGTCAGAATGTCCACATCTGTTGGCCAATATCTCTGTTGTAGTCCACAGGAGCATTACGTGCTTGCAGCGGTACTGTACTATGATGTCCTTAGGATGTCTGTCAGTAGCCAATGGCGCACATGTGAAAAGCAGATGTGACCTCCCACACACACCATGTCTGTGAAAATAATCCCTATTACAGTAGCAATAGTCTGCTAATATACCTGCTATACATGCCTGACATCCCCTTGCGCTACGAAGGTGGGACTATAGGGGCTGAGGTAGGGCTACACCCCATGCTCAGGACATATGGTGAAGATATATGTATATATGATTATCCAGATATCTATACAGATATTTACACATGTACATATTGACATATATAGATGGGTGTGTATATGTACATAGATATGCATATACACACCCAGATATATACATATACATAGCAGTATATGTCTACACATATACAGATAGAGATACATATGCACATATAAGTATACCATGCTGTCATGCCTGCCAGCAGTCCACTGCTGTTGTATCCCCCACACATACAGTGGGGCTGGGGCCATATATGTGTGGGCTTCACCTACACAATACATGTGTGCCCATATGCACTCCAGAGGCCAGTGTATGTAACAGTGGTATATGGCCCTGCATTATTGAGTCTAGGGGGATGCACCATACATAACCTAGGCTGTTACAACATGTGGGGGTTTCAGGGGTGAGCTGCCTTAAGGTATCTGGATTTACAGTACCATACATGTCACCTATCTTGACATTACCTACATAAAGTGGGTTACTGCAGGCCTACTTCCTCCTGCCATACAGACTGTTCTGTTTGCCAGTGTGCCTGTGATGGTGTCAGTTATGCCTTGTTATGTAACAGTTACATCCCATTTGGTCAGCTGAAGTCTTTACCACCTAGCGATTGTGTACAGAGTGTAGGTCTAGTCTGCTGGACTATACACTTGCATCACTTACAGTTGATTGTGTGGTATCCTGTGGCCCGGTCTGTCTTTACTAATGTACGATTTGAAGGGCTTGGCCTGGACAGTAACAGTTGTGGACCTTTCCAGACTACTGTATTAGTATAACTGTTTCACAGTTGTATTACTCTGTTCATATGGATGTCAGTGTCTGAACAGCTATATGGCGTGGCAATTCTGTAATAGTACACAAATAAAGGTATTCAATTTCTGCAAACCTGTGTGTGGTGTTTATCCTATGACTTCACTGTAGGTATATGTTGCAGGCAACGAATGTCATTTGTATGGATGGGCCATCCAGTGTCCAGTTGTTAGGGTGTTAACTGCAGGCATAGTTGGTGTACCATAGTGTGCGCTCCTACTACATAAGTATCTTATTGTACATATCTCTGCATGTGTATGTGTAGCCACATGTATATCTATATACATGTGTGTGTATATATATATATATATATATATATATATATATATATATATATATATAAATATATGGGTCTACTTCACATGGTCGACAGTTCATTTGATCGACATTCATTTGATCGACAATTCATTTGATCGACAAGCAGTTTTATGTGGGGGGCAAAGCCCCCCACACCCCCCTTAACTATATATGTCAACTCCAGGGTCGCACAACATTGGGGAGGGGGGCAAATCTGCCTGTCGACCATATGAATTGTCGGCCAAATAACTGTCGATCAAATGAACTGTCGACCATGTGAAGTGGACCCAAATATATATATATATATATATATATATATATATATATATATATCTGTATCTACATATATGTGACTGTGTATATGTATCTTGGGGATGTTCATAGCTTCCACATTTTATATATCATATGTGAGCCAGACTGTACTGCATGATATGTTATGAATACCAGCCTGACATCATACAGGTGGGATTTAGTACTGTTAACATCATGTGCCTGTGTCGTGTCAGGTCCTGGTTAGGGGATCTGCAACACTTGGTAGTCTATTGCAGGGTGGACATGTTTGGCTGTGGGGGGGGGTATGCCATTTCGTACAAGACGTATATTATTTGGGGCCTCTCAGCCCCATTAACGGTGCATGTGGTCATATATGTTTCTGTTAATCTACCATAGCTATCTACAGATGTATGGCCATATATATCTATATAGGTATATATATTTGCTTGCATATTTATAACTATGTCTGTATATACCTACAGAGATATATATCTGCGTACATATATGTAACTTGCTGTGTATATGCAGACATATAGGTGTTGACATATATATGTGTAGATGTAGGCATTTGCATGTATATATGTTCATATATATTTATATATATATAGGTATATATTTCTAAATATTTACATATATATATATATATATATATATATATATATATATATATATATTTACATATATAGATATGTTGTATCTGCTTAGATATTAATATATTTACACACACACATACATCTAGATATTGGTATACATTCTCTGTACTGTTGCATGACTGGGCTGGATGTTATGTTTCTGAAAACACCAGGATTATGTATATCTGACATGGCTGAGTGGTAAGTTACTTTGTGTATGCTGTACAAGGTCCTGGGTTTGAGCCTTGCAAAGGCTGTTTATTTTGTTGCTGGGCAGAACACAGGCCATTGGAAACAGAGTGATTAAGGCACTTTAAAGCAGTTGTAAGCGGGTTTGCACAGAGGTAAGCATTGCTAACTTTTGGTTACAGTTTCTTATACTCAGCTTCTAAATTGCTTAATCTGTGTAGGCAGTGTTTACCCCCATGCAAACGCACTTAAACATGCTTACTAGTGCTTACTTATGCTTACTACTGCTTATTTGTGCTGCTTACTAGTGCCTTATTCATTATGACACTGACACTTCACATGCGCATTTCTTGCAGTACTCCAGTTCATAAATATATGTTATTTAGTGGGTTTTGCAACAAAAATGTTGCTTATAACGTCATTTGCCATGTAAAATAAACTGTGCTACAGTGGGACTCAAATCGGGAATGCTTGCCCACTACACTATTGCTGTGTTGCTTCATTTGCATATATCGTCCTTGTTATCTTCTTCAGCCTTTTAAGCTGCTTTAACCATAGCTAAGAGATGGACACACCTGCGCACTTATGGTTAGCTGTACTCAGATTTTTAAAAAAATATATAAAAGGGTTTCTTCATTTAATTTATATGTACTGTTGCTGTTCTTTACATGGGGGACTGCTGATGGGGATATGTGGATACCTATGAGCGGTCTTGCTCATTACCTATCACTTTCTACTGTTCTACATTGCAGGGGCATGTTTATTCTGAGAGCTCTGCTCTCAGACACGCCCCCTGCACTTGTACACGCTCCGTGTAAGCCTATGAGCTCGGGCAGTGTGCCTTATTAATATGCATAGTGCGCTGGCGTCCTGCTCCTAAACGGGTGCTTCTGTGCAGGACTAAGCTAGTCCTGCATGGAAGTTTAGTAAATCCAGGGGTTAGATAACTTTTTAAAAGAGAATATTCAAAAGAAATTATTTTATGAAAATATAACCAAAATTCATAAAGCCTTTACTTTTAAGGAATTAAAGGACCAAATAAATAATTTAAAAACCAATAAAACACCAGGACTAGATGGTGTGATTCCTGAAATATATAAAATTTTATCAGACAACATACTAAAAATTCTGTTAAATAGATTTCAGGAAGTGAAAAACATTTCTAATGTTCCACTGTCATGGAAATATTCTTGTTTCTCCAATTTTAAAACCTGAGCAGGAATCCACCTCTTGCTCTTCCGATAGGCATATCTCCTTACTAAATATAGATGATAAGATTTTCATGGCTATTTTGGCAAGCAGATTAAACATCTCTTAGAATTGATAGATAATGACCAAACAGGTTTCATAAAAAAATAGAAAAGTTCAGAACAACATAGTGAGGCTCTTCTGTCTAATAGATATAGCAAACAGAAAGAAAATGAATTGACCATAATAAGTTTTGACATAGACAAAGACTTTGCCTATCTTAGTATGTCCTACTCATTTAAAGTATTACAAGAATACAGTTTTTCCCAGAATTTATGAAGTTAATCAAAAAGCTTTATGAAAATTCCACTTCCTTTGTAAAGATTGGCTTGTTTCTATCTTGCCCATTTAGAGTTTTGAAAGGCACAAACTAAGGATGCCTACTATCTCCCTTAATTTTTGCTGTTGACGTAGAGCCATTTGCAAATTATATAAGAAAAAATGTGAAATTAGTAGTAAAATTGCATATAGAAAAGTATGATAAATTTTGGGGTACAGTAAAAAAGAGAATAAGAGAAAAAGAGTGTATAAATGAAGAAATAAAATGTTATCAAAAATATTTTTGAGGAAAGTAAAACTTGATGCTATAGAACAAGATAGAAAAGTGTGGTATAAGAATGTAATGATAAAACATTACTATGTAAAACCATGGGAAACTCTAACAGATGAAAAAAAATAAAGCTATAAAAGTAAGAAGCAACTGGTGTAACCAGAAAGTAGAATGTCAAGATATTTTGTGGAGACTGGAAATAGATAAACTGCCAGCAAAAGAAATATGCCATATTATGCCATGAGTATACAGCTCGGCAAGCTCCTACCTGGTGCCCTGCAGAGTTCTACAGCACCAGAGAGACAAAAGAGAGGCTTTGGAGTGATTAAGTATAATTGTTCTGCATTTTCTTGCTGCCTTTAGGTAATTCCGCCTAAAACGCCAATTTTCTAGAGTTTCTGTGATTTAAAAAGCTTGTCTCAGCTACATATTGTACTTATTTTACTGCCTGCACTTTAACAAAATTGTTTTTGTGTTTAAATTACCTGTTTAACTGTTGTAGGCTACACACTCGTGTGATAGCCATTTCTGTGCATTTAAAGTGTTTTTTTGATTGTATCTGCTTTATTTTCTGAAAAAAAAAATATATGTATATATATATATATATATATATATATATATATATATACTTGTTTTCCTGCCTTTATAAGCTAGTATAGTCCAGTTTTCAGGTTAGTGCTGAATTCAGGACTGTGTTACAAGTTTCTGTGTTTGCCCATACCTTACTTGGATAGAAGGATGTTTCTCTGTTCACGGTGAGAGAGGGAGCTTTGAGCAGCCTATCTGTCCCAGGAGGAGGGGTTTCAGCCCAGAAATTAGTAGTTTATTGGCCATTTTGGGCTAATTTCTATCTCTTTCATTTCCCTGCTATAAAACCCACATTTACGAGGTTTTTGCGCTAGTATACAGCTCAGCAAGCTCCTGCCTGGTGCCCTACAGAGTTCTACAGCAGCAGAGAGACAAAAGAGAGACTTTGGAGTGATTAAGTATCATTTTTCTGCATTTTCTTGCTGCCTTTAGCTAATTCCACATAAAACGCTGATTTTCTAGAGTGTCTGTAATTTAAAAAGCTTGTTTAAGCTACATATTGTACTTATTTTACTGCCTGAACTTTAACAAAGTTGTTTTTGTGTTTAAATTACCTGTTTAACTGTTGTAGGCTACACACTCAAGTGTGATAGCCATTTCTGTGCATTTAAAGTGTTTTTATTTATTATATCTGATTTATTTTCTCAAAAGAAAACAAAAAAATATACTTGTTTTCCCACCTTTCTAAGGTAGTATAGTCCAGTTTTCAGGTTAGTGCTGAATTCAGGGCTGTGTTACAAGTTTCTGTGTTTTCCCATACCTTACTTGGATAGAAGGAAGCTTCTCTGTTCACTGTGAGAGAGGGAGCTTTGAGCAGCCTATCTGTCCCTGGAGGAGTGGTTTCAGCCCAGAAATTAGTAGTTTATTGGCCATTTTGGGCTAATTTCTATCTCTTTCATTTCCCTGCTATAAAACCTGCATTTGCACGGTGGTTAGCTAGGGTATAACTATTCCTGGCTCCACAAAGTCTACTCTTCAATTTTTCCCCTTGGAACTAGACAAACCACTCAAACCATTCACTTCTCATCCTCGCACTTGCTCAAAACTCATAGTAAGCACTAATAAACCTTAGCACTTGACCTCCCTATACTGTAGAGAAGGACAAGGCTCTCTATTTGACCTTACCAGACAATCAGTTAAACAGTTCACTGTACCTATCCAGGCATGTCCAAAGAGCAGTTTCAGTTGTACTTTCCAGTCCAACTGGTGAATCTGGGCACTTTGAGGCAATGTTACAATTGCCTCATGCACATAGACAACCCTCACCTCCTTCCACCAAACACTAATACATGCAAGAGATGCAATTATACAGCCAAACTGGAGGCTAAGCTCTCTCAACCCAAGACTGGACCAGGCAGTCAAGAGGAGAAGGGAATTACTTGCATCACACCACCAGTCTCACATAGACCTATGAAACCAGCACCGGCAGCAAACACACATAAATACACGAAAACATACTCGGAGGCTCTAAATAAAAATCTGCAAAAGCAACAGAGACCTCCAAAGCAGACATCCAAGCAACCTCCACCCCCCAACACAAACCATGATACACATACTTCACAAAACCAATGTGCCACACAATCACAGCCCTTAAGGCAAAATAACATACCCAACACACTAGTAATAGATGACTCTATAGTCAGGCACACTGACGTCCCACTCACTAGGCTGAACAAGGCGAAGGTTACTGTTAGCTGCCTGTCAGATGCCAGGATCCACCACATAAAACAAGCACTCAGGTCACTCCAGAACAAGTACAAATATGACTCTGTCAATGTCCATGTTGGTGTGAATGACCTGAGCCGTACCTCCCTGGACTACATGAAAAGAGACATGGAAGAGCTCTCTGATCATGTAGCTCAGGCTGGTATGCCCCTGACCCTGAGTAGTATCCTGCCCTCACCAAGAATGATACCACGGTATGGAGAAAAAAATGATCAATTTCAACAATTGGCTAAGCTTCTGGTGTCATTCAAAGGGGATCCAGTGTCTGTCAGCCTGAGATGACATGCTTGACAAACCATGCTGCTTTACTAGAGATGGCTTGCACCTGTCACCCTTATGCTTTTCAATACTGGCCAAGGCTCTTGCCACCCCCATAGTGCCTTTTTTAGGCAAGGCTCAGAAGACAAACCCACTGCCATAAATAGCACAAGTTATAAAAAACTGAGGGTAATGCTACTCAGTGCCAGAAGTCTAACCCTCAAAATGCACGCGCTCGAAGCACTCCTCGGTATGGAGAAAATTGATATATGTGCAGTAACATAAACCTGGTTTAAGGCTCCAGAGAGCACCCCAGCACTACCAGGCTACAACTCATACCATACATTTTGGCCACAAAACCCGGACCGAAATACAAAAGGCAGGGGAGTATCCATATTCATCAAGGATACCCACACCTCCAGGTTAATGGCACAGCACGATGCTTCAGAGATCATCCACATGCAACTAACAACAGGCAAAACTGCTATTCAAATTATAGCTTGCTACAGATCACCCACCATGTTCCAGGACCCCCACTCCACATTCCTGGAAACACTGGGAAACAGGTTCTACCAAACACCCTGATACTGGGTGATTTCAATTACCCAAACATTAACTGGGAGAACTACTCAAGTACAAACTGCCTTGTTCAACATTTCCTGGAATTTAAAACTCAAATACCCTGGATCAACTGGTCAACACCCCCACCAGAGGTGACAACATGGTCATCACCAACATGGGCGACCGGTGTTCCACACTGGAGGTCAACCCCTCACTGATTAGATCTGACCATAAACTAATCACTCTGGATATCCACATTCCACCACCACCCCCGGTCAAGGAAACCACCATGAAAAACTTTTCAAAAGCAAATTTCACATTACTTAAGACTGAGGTGGGAAGTTTCAAAGCCCCCATGCTAAAGGATGACTCTGTCCAAGCTGCAAAATCCTTTACTAATGCACTCTACGGGCAATTACAAGAATGCATGGGTTATGCTATCCCAAACAAAACCAAGACTCACTCCTCCAAATAAAGGAAACCAGTCTGGTTGACCCCTGCCATAAACAAGCTATACAATAGAAGGAGGAAACTAGTGCAGACAAGAGTAAAATCCCAAGAAGGGAAGACATCCCTGATCAGTATCAGCAAGAAACTACGTTCCTTCATAAAATCATCAAAGACTTGCTTCGAAAGAAGAATTGCCATAGACTCCAAAGATAACCACAAGGCATTCTTTAGCTATGTCAAGAATCTAAGTGGCAATTCTCAAATCTGCTTGGAGTTAGTGCAGAATGGCACAAAATATACTGAACTGACCGATATAGCCAACATCCTGGCAGACAGGTTCAGTGCAAACTTCAGCCCCCTCTCACCCCCAAAAGGCCCATAACTATACCAGAAGAATGTAGTGTCCCTGAAATCACAGACACTCAGGTTAAAATAGTCCTCTCCAAGCCAAAAACACAGCATCAATGGGACCGGACAGTGTCCCAGGCTGTGCCCTACATGAGCTCAAAGATTAACTAACCCCTCACCTAAATACACTGTTTAAACTCAGCCTCTCCTCAGGCTACGTACCCACAGAGTGGCACACAGCAATAGTTATTCCACTCCACAAAGGTGGAGCCACAACGGACCCCGGGAACTATTGCCCTATAAATCTGACTAGCTTGGTCTGCAAAGCTATGGAGTGCATCATCATGGATCTCATTAACAGAGACATTGGAAACCTCCAAACACTGGACCCTACCCAGTTCGGCTTTGTTAAGGGCAGATCATGCCTCCTAAATCTGGTGGACTTCTTTGAGACAGTTACCAAGGCTATAGATGAGGGAAAGGTGATCCACACAGCCTACCTAGACCTCACAAAGGCCTTTGACACCATTCTCCATTCAGGTATTATAAACAAGCTCACCAGCCTTAACATAAACTCTTACGTCATGAGATGGGTTGCCAGCTGGCTCATGGACAGAACCCACATGTTAAGAGTTGCGGGAGCTAGGTCTGACTCTAAACCGGTTACAAGTGGCATTCCCCAGGGCTCAGTCCTAGGACCCCTCCTGTTTGGCATATACTTCTCAGAGGTACAGGCAAGGACTGGAGGCCTTCGGGCAGATAGCCTAGTACCTAACTATGAACCTATATGAAAAGAAAAGTGATAAAACATGTTTTCATTGTCAAAAAGATGATGGTTTTGAAATGTAAAAGTACAAAAATGTTATGGGAAAACTATGTAAAATGATTTTTTTTAGATATATTATTAGTGGATAAAATAAAAGTGGATATAATTAAATACTGATATTATAAGAATAGAAGTAAATAATATGTTAAAATAATAGATAAAACTTTATTTTATGTTATTTGGGTTATATGGAATGAGAGAATAAATGAAACTATGTTTAATGATATATGGATTTTAGCAACAATATCAGATTTGCTCTGAGCTACTGCACAATGGTACTTCCTATACCGAGCCAACAGATATTGCCAGTATACTGGCCGATAGATTCAGTGCCATCTTTACCCCCCCAAAGGACCAATCACAATACCAGTAGATTGCCAGGCACCCAGTATTACTGGTGCACAGGTTAAACAGCACTGTCCAAGGCCAAGAATACAGCTTCTATGGGACCTGCCAATATCCCTGGCTGTGTTTTACATGTACTACAGAGTAAACTGGCACCTCACCTGTGTGTCTTATTCAGTCACATCCTCACCTCAGGCTTTGTCCCTACTGAATGGCACACTGTTACATTCATCCCTCTCCACAAAGGAGGAGTGACTACAGACCCTGGAAACTATCACCCCATTAGCCTGATGAGTCTGATATGCAAAGCTATGGAATGCATCATCATGGACCTAATAAACAAGGATATAGGGAATCTCCAAACTCTGGATCCCACACATTTTGGCTTTGTGAAGGGTAAATCATATCTGCTCAACTTGGTCGACTTCTTTGAGTCAGTCACCAGAGCTGTGGATGAAGGCAAGGTGGTTCATACAGCCTACCTTGATCTGGCCAAGGTTTTTGATACCATTCCCCACTCAGGAATCATAGAAAAACCTCACTAAGCTAGGCATCAACCCCTATTTCACTAATCTAGGCATCAACCCCTATATTACTAGGTGGGTTGAAAACTGGCTTACAGATAGAACCCACAGTGTGAAAGTAGCTGACTTCAAGTCAGACTGCAGACTAGTCATGAGTGAAGTCCCACAGGGTTTGGTTCTTTGTCCTTTCCTGTTTGGTAACTACTTCTCTGAAGTCCAGGTCAACACGAAGAGACTCTGGCTGACAAAGTTCACAGACGATTGCAAGTTGGGAGCTATTATTAGCTCCCCAAGTGATGCTGACATCCTACATAATGGCCTCACTGAGATGAATGACTGGTGTCGGAACCATGGGCTTAAGCTCAATGCCAAAAAATGTGTCGTCATCCCCTTTGGGAAAAGAACAGTTCCCATGAATTACCACACTGATGGTAGTCCACTGAACACAGAAGACATTATAAGAGAGCTGGGAACATAGGTTGACAGCAACCTCTCTTTTGATTACCACATTGCCACTGTGGTCAGAAAGTCCTTCTATGTGGCACATCTCATTACTAAGGGTTTTGCATCCAGAAAGAAAGAGGTCATTGTCTCCCTCCACTCTTCCCTCATTAGGCCAATCATCGAGTACAATGCCCCATTTCGCATGTACCTCATTAGACACCTGCAACAACTGGAGAGGCTGCAAAATTACCTCACAAAGGGGGGTCTATATCAGATAGTTGAAGTTTTGTAACTCCGAATACCTAATGGTCAAACCATTAAGTTCGAAGTTACAGAACTTCGACTACTGATAAAAAAATAAAAATACAACTGACAAAAAATAAATTGTTGTATGTAGGGGGCAAGCCCCCCTGCACCACCTACATGGGGGGCTGCCCCCCGCTACTTAAATATATAAATTCCGAGATCACACCACATTGAAGCGAAAGGAAACCTCCGCTTATGGAGATTTCCATTCACACACTCGAACTTTTACAAATTCGAACGTGTGGTTCGACTACATGATAGGAATCCCACAAAGAGGATGCTAGGCCTTAAACACTTTTCCTATATGGACAGACTCAAAAAACTCCATCTATTATCTGTCTCATATCAACTACTTACAGGCAATCTCTGCTTGACTTACAAAGCCATGTCTGACCCAGCTCTGTTGGAAATGCTACATCTAAAGAAATCCAAATCCCTCCACACCACATGCTCTGGAGACCTCAACCTGATTACCACAATTAACAGAACATGCTGGAGGGGCAGGTTCATAACCCAGAGACTGCCCATGCTATGGAATAGATTTCCCATACATATCAAGCCGAGCACCTCACTGACCCTCTTCAAGAGAAATCTTCATGAGTGGATGGGAAACAGAAAATTCACCCGGGGGATAACTCCAGTGGCTCAACTCGACAGAGGCATTGGGAGCTAAGGTCAGGTGGCACTATGCCAGGGTAATCCGATGGCTAGGCTTGTAAAGGCCCCAGGGCCTTTAGCCTAGTACACACCTATGAACCTATGGTGGTTATGAAAAAAGTAGTAGAAGTCTATTAGGGATGAACATTTATTACGATTGTAAAGGAAATTATGAATATGTGTACACACATATATATATATATATATATATATATATATATATATATATATATATATATAGATAGATAGATAGATATAGATATATAGCTATAGATACACATTTGTAAATATGTAAATATGTTGTAAATACCAGCCTTTTGCATATAAATAAAGGACCTCTACTCTTTTCTCTAGGTGCCGTGGGATCTTTACAATCAACTGAGCTACTACTAAATCAAGCAGATTGGACCTCGATTTAACATCTCATCCAAAAGACAGCACACCCTTTATGCTGCACACAGTGGCAGTAATTGATCTACCTGGTGTGGGAATAGAACCTACAGCCTTTTGCACTAAATTCAAATGTGGTATCTGTTGTGCCACTGATACACTTATTCTGTGAGTTTTTATAGTTTCTCAGAACTCATCATCACTCCAACCAAGCATTGCAAGGTCTATGACTTTACATCAGTCTTGCACTGGATACTCACTACAGCTCCTAACAAAATAACTTAAGCAGGCATTCTGCCTGATTCTCTAAGCGATCACCACCCCACATATATGATTAGATTGTATAACAGGTAAACACATTCTTATCACTGTAACTAGTTAGAAACCTCATTATAAACAGTTCTGACTCATTCATCAACACCTTGCATCAGTTTAACCAGCAGTGTTTAAAACAGCTACCCCTAGATAAGGTAACTATCAGCTTTCATCAGATCTTCCTAAACTTGAGAATTGAGCCTGCACCACATAGGAAAACACATATAAAATCATTTTATGCACATTGGTAGTATGGCACATACCATGATCCTTGACTCTTGCCACCTATATTCACTGTCTTGAGGTGTTAGGACTGGAGAGGTGAATAACTAAATAGGGGCTAAAGGCTTGATGATTATGGAAATTCATTTTATTTATTTATTGACATTTGTTTACAGGGGAAGTCCTGATGGGTAATAAATATCCAGTTTCAGTGAAGACCAGGGGATAAAAGTTCAAGAGAGTTAAATAACATAAAATAAAGCAGTAGTATAGATGCAACTGAAAAGCATAGGATGGAATAAAGCATGAGAAGATACCAGTGATATAATAATAAAACAAATAATTATAATTAATTATGGCAATCAGTATATGAAAAAATATTAGAAGCATAACCTATTATGATAGGAAAAAAAAGATGATGCAAGTCCCCTTAAGAATGGGGAGAGGGCAAGTGTTGATAGGGTATAGATAGATAGTATGATAAAAGGTTAATAAGAATGTCAAGTATGTCTTTATGTAGATCATGCAGGAGAGGTGCATGGGCATAGCTTTGAGTTAGCCAGAAATTCCCTGAGAGAAGATTTAAATACATGGTGGCTTGACATAGTTCTAAATTAATTTGGGATAGAGTTCCATGGTTTGGCTATGCAATGTGAGCATAAACTTTGTTCCATTTTTTTTTTTTGGTTTATAGATTTCAAGCAGGTTTTTGTCTTGAGAGCATAGAGGGTGATTTGGGACAGAAGGGCAGGTAGAGGGATTATATAGTATTTTAGGGTTCTGGCGTGTAGCTCACAAGACATTTCCCTGTTGTCAGACACACACACACATATATATATATATATATATATATATATATATATATATATATATATATATATATATATATATATATATATATATATATATATATATATATATATATATATATATATATATATATATATATATATATCTACAAATATATAGATATGCATATATCTATTTAATATATTTAGATATAAATATATATATAGACACACATACATTTCCTGTACTGCTGAATGACTGTGCTGGATGATATGTTTATGAAAACATCAGGGTTATGTATCAATGACATGGCTTACTTGTAAATCACTTTGGCTATGGCGTGCAGGGTCCTGGGTTCAACCCTTGCAGAGGCTGTTTATTTTGTTGCTGGGCAGAACAAGGGCTGTTGGATACAGAGTGATTAAGGCACTTTTAAGCAGTTGTAAGCAGGTTTGCGTGGGTTTGCACGGAGGGAAGCACTGCTAACTTCTTCTTACAGTTTCTTATACTCAGCGTATAAATTGCTTAACCTGTGTAGGCATTGCTTACCCCCATGCAAACAGGCTTAAACCCACTTACTGCTGCTTAAAAGTGCTTACTACCGCTTACCCCTGTGCTAATTTCTTTAAAAGAAAAGCAAAAAGGGTTGATAGGAAAGTTGTGAAAAAGGGGCACAAAGAGGGAAAGACAGTATGGAAAATAGCTAGGGATATGCAGGAAGGGTGTAGGCAAGGTCCATAGCTGCCCATTTCTTCTACAGCAACAGCTGTGAATGTACACTGAATTTGGAAGTAGATTTGGACACTCAAACCCATGAGAGAGGTGAGGACAACAATAATATGCTGGGATGCCAATTAGACCAGATTACATGTGTCCAGTGGACACCTGTGCAAAATGGACAGCTATGTATGGGGCAAGATTTTTTTTTGGGAACAGAGTGCCCTTTTTTTTCAGGTGAGAGTGGAATGTTGGGGAGGGATAGTAAGTATATTTGGGGAGGTAGGTTGGGTAGGTTAACAGACAAGATAAACAACACGCATACAAGGGTGGTATATGACACAGGTGGGGGGTAAACACCTTGATGGGGAGGGGAGTTGGGAAATCGGAAGCCAATGAGCCCCCTAGTAGAAACAGTGGGACTGCGGTCCCCACCCATGGGCAGTCACCACTGCACCTTCACAGCCCCAAAGGTGGCTGTGCTGGGGGCTGAGTCAGAGAGCCAGGCCAACCCTCTAGTCACTACCCATGGCCCTTGAACTGGAATAGCAGATCTCCAAACTGCTTGTTGAGCTCACTACGCACCATGACCCAGACCTGGCGGTGGGTGACAGGTTCCTGTCCGCGCCCACTCCCAGGGGGGCATGCCCCATCCACTGAGGCAATTCCACCTGAAGGGGGTGCAGGACCAACAGACAAGGAGGTCCTGGGTTGGGCCCCAGATGGGCTGGTGTCTTTTGCCACGGCCAGCTGAGGTGGGACAGGTAGGTCTGCTGGGACCCGCATTCCCATATGTGCTATGGTGTTTATGTTTTATCAACATATGTGGGTTAGTAATAGTCAACACATTCCAGGATTAGGTATAACAGCATGCATACATATTCCCATTAACCCAAACACCAGATATGGGATAGTTGCATAGCAAACAGAATACATACATATATGGGACCACAGTGGTAATTACAACAGCATGCAGGTACATTGATGGCACCATGCCACCAATGTTGGAGTATTTCAACATAGCACATGCAGAGAAACATATTTAAATAATTATCAAACAATAGGACATAGGTACCAACATTACAGATAAGTCAGCACATACTAATTGAGTTGGGTATTTTGTTTATTGCTGCAGATATGGTGGGGGGGAGATGTCAATTAACAACTAGTATATTGCTGTAGTTCACATTACTTTCCTAGTCAGTGCTGTTATCTGTACCTTACAAGTATTAGTACACTACCCTATTGCCTTAGTTTGGACAGTGTTATGGCTGTCAACAATTATGTAAATGAACTGGTTTTACCTGCAGTATACACCTCTTACCTGGTATACCTGTGGAGGAATTGTTTGTTAACACTAACTGTTTCTACACATACTCCCAGATTCCAGGTTGATGTTATACACATACCTGTCCATCTCTTTTTGCACAGACTCTGGCCATGTCTTGACCACATGCAGGTGAACTGGGACATATTTAGACTATTGGGTTCTTAAACCTTTAGTGACTTACAACACTCTTATACAGGATTTCCTAGACAGTTATATTATGTAGCACAGTGTGGGTGACAGTGATGAGTGATACCTTATTATTCATAGCAACTGCAACACTCACAATTCCATACAATACCAGAGTAAACAGTACCAGTACAGGGTATCAATCTTTTATTTCTAGACATAGTGTTTGTATCTGACGGACCTGTGGGAGCAATGTTTGTTAGCACTACCTGAATTTTGCCGCACAAATTACCAGAATCCACATTAGTATTATGCACATACATCTCACTCTGTTACTGTACACACTCTGGTCACGGCCTGACAACATGGGGTGTAGATGGGACATACTTGGCTTATTACTCTCATAACATTTTGGGGAGTTGCTAGTGTGACAGGTTTGTTCTTATAGATGTGTGACAATCAGTTGTATTTCCTGTTTGCTGCCTAAACATCTGGGATCATCCCACTGATTTTCCAGGGGGATAGGGTGATGGGCAGCAGATATAGGCCGATATATTGGACATTCTGGACATATCTGAACAGTTGTTTGGTATGATTCTGTATGCAGTCTACTTCCACTCCCAGTATTCGGACCATGGCTGTGTCTGCTAAAACTACAACACTGTCCATCACAGTTGTGTGTGCTATATAGATATTGCTGTATATCTCTTATCTGATTTCTGTCTATAATTCTCCTGTGGTTTTACATTCTGATCTTGTATTACAACACTCTTATATAGGATTTCCTAGACAGTTATATTATGGAGCACAGTGTGGGTGACACTGATGAGTAATACCTTATTATTCAGAGCAACTGCAACAATAGCAATGCCATACGATACCAAAGTAAACAGTACAGTACAGGGTATCGATCTTTTATTTCTGGGCACAATGTTTGTATCTGATGGACCTGTGGGAGCAATGTTTGTTAGCACTACCTGAATGTTGCCACACAAATTACCAGATTCCACATTAGTATTATGCGCATACATCTCGCTCTGTTACTGTACACACTCTGGTCACAGCTTGACAACATGGGGGTGTAGATGGGACATACTTGGCTTATTACTCTTATAACAGTTTGGGGAGTTGCTAGAGTGACAGGTTTGTTCTTATAGATGTGTGACAATCAAATGCATTTCTTGTTTACTGCTTAAACATCTGGGATCATCCCACTGATTCCCCAGGGGGAAAGGGTGACAGGCAGCAGATATGGGCCGATTTACTGGACATTCTGGACATATCTGTACAGTTGTGGGGTATGATTCTATATGCAGCCTACTACCACTCCCAGTATTCGAGCCATGGTTGTGTGTGGTAAAAATACAACAGTTCACATCTCAGTTGCATGTGCTATTCGGATTTTGTTGTCTGATTTTTCGCTGTTTTCTGTCTATGTCTCCCTCAGTTGTACTATATGACCTCTTGGGATTACACCAGTTATATACAGACATTTCTACACATTTTATTTAAGTTGCACAATGTGGGTAACAGTGCTTAATAAAACAGTACTATAAAGTGATTGCAAATCTACATTACCATATGATACCAGAGTAAACACATGCAGTCCAGTAGTTAGACCTTTAATGTCCGGCTTTTATGCTTTTATTTACATGCAACCTATATGAGACTCTTCCTGCCCTATTCTCTGGTGTATGCAGTACTTGCCTTAAACAGTACAGGTTTTATACAGGTGATTAACTTAACTTACTATTACTTTTACATTTATTTCCTATAACAGTACATGCAAGAGTATTACTAACCTGCCTCGTATCGCAACTGCTCAAAGCAACATCCATGGGCCTCCTGGTTCACAGCCCACTCCCTTGTCACTGTGAAGGACATAAGAGGGTTATTTAGCCCTAACTATTCATAATATACATAAGCTGGCAATTATTAAACAGGTAGTGGAGTGATACTTAGACACAGCTGAGACCTTCCTTGTCATCTTAGCCTCTTGGATCCACTGATCCAAGAGATCCCCTTTCACTGCTTCAGGTCAGCATAGTGATGCCTGACCTGCTCACCAGTTCGGGGTATGCCAGTGGCACTGGTGAAGTCACAGGCGAGATGGTCCCAGGCTTCCACTTTATATTGGGAACCCTGGTGCTGGCCCTGCATCAGTCTTTGCTCATGGTCTTTCACAAAGAGCCCTGCCATGACTCTGGACTCCTGGATGCCCCAGTGCTGTGCCTGAAAGTGCACAACATCTCCCATTCCAGACATGGTGCCTGCAAGAGGTTATGAGATGTATTCCTGCCTGCTGGGTTTAAATAAGGCCGATTTCCCGCACTTTGCCATGATTGGATGGATTTGAAAGGCTAAGCTATAGGCAAACCTGTTTACCTAAGGTTGGCATTATTTAAAGGGGTATACCAATGAACAAATTGAGTTAGCTGGCCTACACATTGCTTACACCTACTTAGATGGGCTGCACAATGCTTAGCATTGCTTAATATTTAATTTGCATTATATTTGCTTTTTGGCATTGATTTATTATCCATTACATGTCATATATGTGTCTGGTATCCATGATTCACATGTACGTACACTGTATGGGGTCCTTGTGTTTATTAGGGGACTTCAACACTTGATTATAATAACACCTCACATATGGGCTTACTGCAGTACTCCAGTTCACATATTTATGTTATGTAATAGGTTATACAACATAAGACTGTATGTAGATTCCTTTCACATGTTCAGTTTGATTTTCCTTTAGTGAGGATTTGTTTGGTGATACCTCAGTCTTATGTACCGCTGTGATGGCTTAGTGGTTAACTACTGTGACTGTAGTATACAGGGTCCTGGGTTCAGGACCAGTAAAGGCTGGTTATTTTGTTTCTGGCCAGAACAGTGGCTGTTGCATACAGAGTGATTAAGGCACTTTTAAGCAATTGTTAGCAGGTTTGCGTGGGTTTGGGCGAAGGTAAGCAATGCTAACCTCTGGTTAAATATGCTTACAGAGTGCTAGCTTCAATATTACTTAACCTGTGTGTGCATTGCTTCCCCCATGCAAACGGGCTTAAACCCGCTTACTAGTGCTTAAATATGCTTACTCCTGCTTGCTACTGCTTAATAGTGCTTACACTTGCTTACTAGTGCTAGCTCCCGCTTACCACTGCACTAATTTAGACAGTAATGTCTAATGGTTCTTGGGCAGGTGGGGGATTTGGAAGCTGTATAGAGTTATCATTCATTACGCATTTACCTTCCATTTGTATCCCTGATTCCTGTGTACATATACTGTATGAGGCACGTGTGATTATCTGTGGACTTTGCAACATTATGACACTGACACCTCACATCTGCATTTAATGCAGTACTCCAGTTCACAAATATATGTTATTTAGTAGGTTATGCAACTAAAAATATTGGTCATAAAGTGATTTGACATGAAAAATGGAATGTACTGCAGTGGGACTCGAACCAGGAATGACTGCTCGTAAGGCAAATGTTCTGTCCACTACACCATTACTGTACTGTGTCATTTGCATGTATCTTGCTTTTTATCCTCTTCTGCCGTTTAAGCTGCATTAACCATAGCTAAGCGATGGGCAAACTTGTGCACCTATGGTTAAATTTATTCTGTTTCATAAAAAAAATAAAATATCTTTATATTTGTTGTTTTAACTATTGCTCTTGTACATGTGAGGGGATGTTGCTAGGGGTATGCGTACACCTATGAGCGGTCTTGCTCATTATTTTATGACTTGTCTGCTGTTCTTCATTGCAGGGGCGTGTATATTCTGAGAGCTCTGCTCTAAGACACGGCCTCTGCACTCTTACATGCTCCATGTAATATTAGGAGCTCATGCAGCGTGCCTTCATTAATATGCATGGCACACTTCCTTCCTGCTCCTAAATGGCCACTTCCATGCAGGACTAAGCTAGTCTAGCACGGATGGATAGTGAATCTGGGGGATTGTCTTGCACTCAAAACTCTCAACAGGTTAGAATTCCCTCACCAGTTATTACTTTCCCAATTCACTATCATCCACTATATATTGCACAAGCCTCTCTCCTGCCCCATCATCTCATCTTTAGTCTCCCCCTATTCACCACCCAGAACTCTTAGGGGCTCCAATCAATTTTACCTTGATCTCTACAAGCCCAAAAGATCTTTAGACCAAAAACCTTATAGTTACCTACCTGCCCTTTCTTGGAACAAGATCCCCCTGTCCATTAGAACAATAAGCTAGTCTCATGAATTTAAGTATGCCTTAAAAAAATCACCTAAATACTGCATGGACTTGCCTCTGTATAAAACCTCTGAATAGCAAACCCATCTCTCCTTCCCTTCCCCTCCTACCCAAAACATCCATTTGCATTTCTTTCTTAACCTCCTTCCTCCTCTCTCCTGTAGCCCAAATTGCTCCTCATTTTGCTCCTCTGTCCTCTTTTCCCTTACTTTAATACCTCTGTCCTCTTTCTCCTGCTTAATGACTGCCCCCATATTTCTACCTTCTATCCCTTCTAATCTTTCTGTCCTCTTATTTGGTACTCTTCTCTAACATTTCTTTCCTCTGTCTTACTCCTCCTGTTATATATTAGTTACTTACAAGCATCGTGGTACAACTCTGTTCCTTACTCCTGCATTATTTCCATTATTTTACTTTCTACATATGTATGTGACTTCTACATATAACTAAATCTTGTCAATTGACAATAGGTCAGAATGTTTGCTTTGTGTTGTATTCATTCAAGATTGTATTGTTGGCTTTCATTGCATTATTTATTTTTTTACTATTGTTGACTCGTTCTTTTGTATGTGGAACTTTTCCCCCCTGACCTCCACTAAAAAAGGGCTTTAGCTCAGTCGGACTATCCCAGTCAACAAATGTCAAATATATAAATAAATAAATGAATAATGAATACTGGTTATGTATCTGAAAGGCACAAACTAAAAGAATCATTTCCACTTCCAAGCTGGAGGTCAGCTAAAAGAAACTGTGTTAATTTCTAAACTGAGGTTCTGGTGCTGTTCAACTGTCACCAAGATAAGACCTGGCAGAAAAGGCATTGACCATCTGTTTTGTTTTGGGAAAAGAGCTGTGGCTATTTGCCGTTATGAAACTTGATTAGGGAAAGCGAGAAAGATTTCTAAGTTGCGGTTTGACTTCTTTAAGAAACTATTACCTTAGAACTGATTGCAAAGTTTTCTCAAGCCTTTTTATTTTTCCATTCAGCACCTTTTGAAACACAGCACTACAGGACTGGCTACATAATTGTGTAGAGAGGCTTCAGAACAGAAGTTATTGTATCTTGTGAAACAGTTTCATTTTCTGCTATAATTTTCAGTTCATTTTGACAAATGTATCTATCTTTAAGTTTGGTACAGTAAAACAATAAAAGCAAAGAGATCATGCTTGGAAAACCTGGACTAAAACTAAACAAACACCTTTTCTTCAAAAATACAGGCAACTGAGGAACCTTGCAAAAACACATACAACTAATGACAAAAAGTTATACTATAGCTCTGCTCAGCTTAACAACAAATCCAATCCTCGAAAATTTTGGTCAGCTCTCAACAACATCCTCTATTCTGGAAAGCCCTCTAATCCCTCCTCATACCCTAACTCTTCCTCTCAGGAAACAGCTACCCTCCTGAATAAACACTTTATCTCTTCCATCCAAAATCTGGTAACCTCTAAGTCAAACTCTACTTCAACACCCACTCCTCCAAGTCCCACTAACACAACTTTGTTTTCTTTTGAGCCAGTTCCCATTACTTACATCAAATCTCTACTACTCAAGCTAAAACCTTGCTCTCCTTCCACTGACAATCTATCTCCTACATTCCTCAAACTTGCTGCTGACTCAATTGCCTATCCTGTATCTATACTAATTAATCAATCTATTCTGGAATCAACTGTCCCCACCCTTTGGAAATCTTTCTTCATTATCCCTCTTCATAAAGGTGGAAACTCCACTGACCCCTCAAACTACCGACCCATTGCCATTCTGTCCCCCCTCTCCAAGATATTAGAAAAATGTATTCACTCACAGCTTCTCAATCACTTCCTCACACACCACTTACTTACCCCTACCCAACATGGAGTTCGTCCTCACCACAGCACTACCACTGCCCTCCCCTCCTTCACTCATATCATTGCAGAGGCCCAAGACAACAATAAACTAATTTCCTGTCTCTTCCTAGATCTCTCCAAAGCCTTCGATACTGTCTCTCATCCTCTACTACTATCCAAACTTGCAAATCTCCACCTATCCCCCTCCGCACTTGCCTGGTTTAATAGTTACCTATCTGGCAGGGAACAATCTGTCAAATGACTCTCATCCTCCTCACCTTTCCTTCCCATCTCCACTGGTGTTCCCCAAGGCTCCATCTTGGGACCCCTTTTGTTTAACATCTTCACCAATGATCTTTACACCTCATGCAAAGAATCCTCCCTTATTCAGTATGCCAACGACTCCACACTTATATCCATCTCAAATAACATTCCTGAACTACACCCCCTGACCCAACGGGCCCTACTATCCACTGAACAATGGCTCTCTCACAACCTATTGATCCTAAATCCCAAAAAGATCAAACTCCTACTTTTTCTTCCCCGTTCTCTTTCTCATCACAAAACCTCCTTTTTTATTACATCTTCTAACAATACAAATATCCAACCTGACACCCAAACAAAACTCCTAGGGGTCATTATCGATGGCGAACTCAAGTTCAACCTACACATACTCCAGTGTACAAAACAAACAAACCAGAAACTAGGTCTGCTATATCGGAACAAAAAATTCCTAACCCCTGAATCTAGACTTACCCTGGGCCAGGCACTCCTCCTCCCCTCCCTCTTATATGCTGCCCCAGTTCTTACCAATATCCAGGCTTCCACTCTAAACAAACTGCAACAGACTTACTATAAAATAGCCAGATTCATTACTAACTCCCCATACAGCTCACACCACTGCATTTCTTTAAACTCTCTTCAATGGCTTGAACTTCCCCAGTTTCTGCTATCTTATCAATTTCATATGCTACACTCTAGTCTTTATAAACCCTCCTTCTGTCCATCTCTATCTTCCTTAGTCTCCATTTATATCCCATCCTGGACCCTCCGTACTTCTAACCAACAATTACTTGATATCTACCACCCAAAAAGGTCAGTAGGCAAACTACTCTACAAACACTCCCTTGCCCATGCTTGGAACAAACTTCCCATTGACTTACGTTCAATCTCCCACACCTCACACTTTAAAAATGAACTAAAAGCTTATTTTCTCAATTCAAGAACCTGCCCTTGCCATGACCCTACCTAGTCTTCCTTCCCTTTATGTACCCTCAAAAGGACCATACTTAGTACCTCATTACACCTCTCTCTCCAATGTGTCTACTATGCATTTGCACAATTTTATACAAACAAAAAATGTTCATTGTTGACCTATTGAACTATATCAATGTAAAATTGTTACTTAGCTTCTTTTTAATGCAAATTTAAATTTATGCATGTATCCCAACATATGTGAATCATTTTGCTATAACTGCTATTATATCAATATTGTTTAAAATTGTACTTGTTTTAAAATGTATTACTGGAGCTTTTCTCCTCGGGTCTCCACTGAAAATGTGCCACAAGCCCAGTTGGCCAAACCTGGTTAACAAATGTCAATAAATAAATAAATAAATAAAAAACACTAGGTTTATAAAAAGATTGTTCTATTTGCTGCCTCTGCTTACTACAATACATATATGTGGGAAATTGCCTATTTATTGTAGCCAATCAACCTGTATATTTTGGAAGGCAAAAGAAAACTGGAGAACCCAAAGAAATCTCACTGAACCTCAACAGTTAGTGACTTGGAAGACTGAACTGAGGACCCTGCTATTGCAAGGCAGATATTTTTTTCTACTAAGCCACCAGGATTCTGTTATAGCAGGAGACAGAGCTGTTGTTTACTCTTAAAGGAATTGGGTCATGATTTATTATGCTTTATTGACAATTAATCTACCTTTCTGTGCTGATTATGTTTATAAAGTATGCTGACTATACCTAGATAAAAAAAACTGTCTAGCTTTGACTTCATGTTTTTTCCTTCAAACTGACCTCATGTTTATTTTCAATGGGACTGGACAGTGATTTATTATGGTTTACTGACCATTAATCTGTCCTTCTGTGCTGGCTATATTTACAGATGTATGTTGATCATAATGTGGATGAATCTGTAGCTTTAGTATGTCCTTGGATTTTTAGCAAGCATCAGCCATCACTTTCCTCATCAGCATCTATTCTTGTTTTATATACTTCTTTTCCTATTGCTTATCACATATTATTTTATCATTTTTCATACAGTATAAATAAAAACAGCAAATCAATATGATGAAACTACTGTGTCCCAAGAGCAACTTGTCATTTTACTGTATCCCTTATTGACTTATTTATTGAGTGCTTTTAAATCCAAGCAAGACAACAGGATGCATTGAGTACTCACTTAAAACTCTTGGGATGAATAATTTATCTCTCAAATACAATTCACTGTCCTTGAAAATCAGAGCTTAGTAAAAAAGACAGAATTAAAAGCAAAGCATTTTATGGATTACAGCTTCTTGGATCAGAATGGGGTAGATGTATGTGTGTGTGCACGCATGCAAATGAGTGAGTGTGCATGTGTGCGCATGTGTGAGTGTGCACGGGTATGTCTATGACTGGAGTGAATCTATATTTGTGTTTTTTTATGCATTGCTGTCTTATCTACAGAGTCTATCCTTCCGAGAAGTACAATGACATCAGTAAATAATTCTTATGGCATACTGTTTATCTAAAATGACTCAGAATGCACCACCAGTGTCACTGAGTGCATAACTAAAGTGAGCAGACAAACTGGAACCCTCTGAAGCATCAAAGTTAGATATGCATAATGACACATTGCATCTGTCACATTGTAAATTATCAGGGGACATATTTGTATCTTACAAATAAATAATTAGGGCCAGCTCAGCTGAAACCAAACATTGCACTGTGCCGAAGGGTCTCACGAAGAAGACTAAACACCTACATATGCTTCATCTTAACATGGGCTCATTCGGGCATTTCTTGTATGATGCATTTGGGGTTTTCTTTTTACGTTTTCCTTATCCCCTCCCCATAAAATAAGCAAGTACTATCTGCTAGATAAGTATACTTCAGGTTTCCTCGTCTTTATGATAATTAGATGTAGCATACCTCATCTCAGATAAAGAAGAAACACATACATGTTACATGCTATAACTTTAGTGACTACAGCATGATGTTATTTATTATTATCAAAGCTTGCTTCATGTGTGATTTATTTCCTTACAGTATATGTAGTTTCCTTGGTGCTGTGTATTATCGTGGCGCAATGATGTAGAAGGGAGTGTTATTTCCTCTCAAGAAGAGGTCCCCCAGTTTGATTCCCAGCTCGGGTTCCCTCTATGTGGAGTGTTCTTGTCCTCATTGTGTTCTTGTGAGTTTCCCCTTGATGCTTGAGTTTCCTACCATGTTTCACACACTTGCAAAAGGTGGATTGGATTGGAAATTCTAAATTGGTCATAGGGTTTGAGTGTGTGTGTGTGTGTGTGTGTGTGTGTGTGTGTGTGTGTGTGTGTGTGTGTGTGTGGTACAGAAGGTAGCAGGTTAGCCACCCAACAGTGTAAACATTGGCTCTAGATGATCATCAGTCTTGAAATGACTACCTGACCCCATGTGTAAAAATGAGAATGGGGTTGTGGATGGGATGGGCTGTGCAATAATGTGTATGTGTTTTTTTTTCCATTATATAAAGGCAAGATGTAAGGTCCTTTTGCTATTGGATGACTCTTTCCTTATAACATCATTCTGGGGCTTTCTTTGTTTTTTAGGATTACAATTAGCTACTAAATAAAGAACAAATAGAATGCATTGTGAAAAACAGTTACCTGTAACTGAACAAAACCGTTAATGCAAGAACTCATGAAAGATCCTTTTAAAACTGCCCTGGACTCGTACTACCTGGTCCCTGTTTTTAGAATCCACTGATATCATGCATGTATAATCTGTGGATGTTGTGTTATAGTAAAGTGTTTTCATCTTCATAATATTAAAAAAGATCAGAAAATGGTGGCACAATATCACCTCCACATAAAAGATCCAGTCAAGAACATCTCTAGATGGGAACATGTACTGTACATAAATCAACAACTATTATAGCAAGTACCAGCAGACCAAATAAATATTGCTGAAACAACTTTTATTGGCAGTGGAGTCTTCTATTTTCTCCAACATTGTGAGACCTCCGAATAGTTATCTATACATTTTGTGGGATGTGGTGGGTATTTCCCCATTGGTAAGCAGGGGGTTTGTTCTCCCTAGACAAACTTACCTCTGAGGTTCACAGAAAGTTGTTTTTGCAGACTTTTTTCAGTCTATTAGCACTCACAGTAAAAGGTGTCAATAAATCTGCATTATTCCCTCTGGCCAACTGTCAGCTGTTGATGTTGCTGAAAATAGTTGCTGATAGAGTTTACATTTCTTAAGGCTGCTGTTCATATATCACTTCCTCTTTATTCTAACTAGAACAGATTTTGTCCTACATACCCCTACAGTGATACAGGTTATTCTTTTAACAGTTTTCTTGCCTTGTTTCCTGAATCACTGTAAGGTCCTTGGTTCTCTCTCCCTATACCTGCAATACAAGGAAATCCCATAACTGATGACAGAGTGTGGTATAACTGGCGAAGCATTACAATAGGGAGGCACAGTGGTGCAGTGGCTAGTGTTGTCACCTCACAGCAAGAGGTTCTCCAGTTCAATTCTCAGCTAGAGTGCCTTCTGTGCAGAGTCTGCATGTCCTCTCTGCATTCATGTGGGTTTACTCCAGATGTTCTAATTTTCCTCCCACATTCCAAAGACATGTATCTGGAGTGTTTCTTCCCTGGCCTCTGCTGAAAATGAGCTCTGTCCCAGTCAAACTTTCCCGGTAAACAAATGTTAAATAAATAAAAATAATAATGGTGAGATACTAACCTTTGAATGAGATATTAATTTACAATTGCTTCTGTTTATTTGTGATCATTTTGAAAGTATTTATTAAATATAACATGTTCCAGTCCTTTCAGTAAATAAGCACAGTACGATTGTTCAAAGATGTTAATATAAAAAGTCCTGCAATTCATCATTTTCACCAAAGTCATGCAGTTAGTCCTTGCACAGTTGTCTGCCTTTTCCCTGTTCCAGTCCTGCTTTCATCTTTTCCATGTACCTTTGAATTTCTCTGATGACCTACTGTCAGACCTTCCCTCCACCAATGCAGTCCAGTGCCCCAACTACCTACCAATGTATTAGTATTTACTTACGTCTGCCTTGTCATTCTCCATTTGGGTACCACTCATTTCCTTACCTTAGTCTATCCTTCCTCAATGGTTCCATTCCCATCATCTGTCTGCCAACAATAAGGGACCCATGTCAACTCCTTGTTGACTTCTTTCTTGCAATGCACACATATCTAAATCTGTGTGTGTGTTCTTAGGCTGTAGCTCTTCAGTTCTGCTTCTCATTCTCAAAACTTTTTATCGAATGCCATCTGCCAGAGAAATGTCCCTCTTTTTCATTACTTCCAAAGCTGGACACATTATTCCAAATGCAGTATTCCCAACACAATGACACTGATAACTTTTGAAGCCTCTTTCTTAAACTGTGCAGTCCTGTATCCTATTGGCTTTCATTATGGCCATCTCATATTTAATTTTATACCTCAGCTTACAGGTTTTCTAACTTCCTCCCTTAGGAATTCTGCCCATCATATGTGTTATCCAACCAAAAATGTAGTCACACATTATTTATATTGAATTCTGTCATTCATCTGCTCACTGTACAAGCTTCACAAAGCTTGTTGGAGACTAACTCTCCTCCTCCTCCATCTCATATACCATCATTCATGAAAACTGAAGTCATCTTGGTCATATTAACTAAGATGCAGATATCCAACATGAATGTATCTCTCAATAACATGTTTACTAGGACAGGCCCAAGCACCAAACACTACAGCATATCACTGGTTACCAGATTTTCAGTGGTCATATTCCCTTAATTACCACTTGCTGTTTCTTGTCCATCAGTTTCCTGTTCAGTTTCCTTTACTTATTTATAAATGATACTTTATCTTATACCTGTAAAGTAAACCTGAGTTTTGAATGTAGACTTTCTGATTTTCTTTCTGGTTCTATACTGTATGTTGAACAAAGCTACTACACTGATGGTTTTCAGTTGACAATGAAAACATTTTTTACATAAACTCAGTACATTCCAGACTACCTGCACTCTGCCTGAGTAATTTTCCCACCTGTGAATGTTGTTGTTCTACAAACTTTGAATTGTATTTTGCCTGAACTGTTTTCAGTGAACCAGAGAAGATTACAGCTTATCAGGTTGTATCTGACTATCAAGCTACTCTGATCAGCCCTTAAATTTCTACCTGTCCTATCAAAGTGGGGAGTCCATCGGAAGCAGAAGCTGGACTCCAAGAGTAAAGTAAGCAAAATAACTGCTGAGTAAGACTAAAAGAGTTACGTGGGAAACAGTTCACTTTTGAATGTTTCTAGCGAGGTGATTGTGACGCCCGCACCCTGGCCCAGCAATTAAGGAGCCTCAATCCTGATCACTAACACCAGAGAGGGCATATCATATAAGAGGAAAGAATAACAAATAAACACAGTAAAGTACAATTTCCCTTAAGTGCACAGAGAGATGTCAGTCAGTCTAGGGCTGGTTGCTCCTTTGCTCTCCACAGCTATAGGGTCCAGATCTCAGCCTAGCTGGCAAGCTAACCTCCAGTACCCTCTCTGTCCAACCAGTGCTTCGTGTCCTTGCCCAAGTAGCTGACACACACACACACACACACACACACACACACACACACACACACACACACACACACACTTTGAGATAAGTATTTATACAACTTCACAGACACTCCTGGGAAAAGCTGACACAGATTCTCCAGTTGTGCCGCTTTACCCAGACTATACAGTAGTAATCACTGCCACCACCAGCTAATAATTATCAGCTACCCAAAGGCCCTTAAAAGGGTGTCCAATTATTACTGCGCAATATTATTATCCAATTGGTAGTATAGCCCAGGGCTAAAGCTATAGGAGTGGCTTAGACAGTAAACTCTATAAATATGCAATGTACTCTAGAGGTTAACTTATCTCTACATAAGCCAGCCACAGTTGCACAGTTGAGAAGGGTTTAAAAATATTTAATAATAAATACTAAAAATGCCATACAATACTACTACACCGCAGTGCTATTCAAGAGTTCAGTGATCACACAGAAACTTAAAATAATTCTGTAGTACAGTTCTGACATAACAGAAAAACACTTAGTCTAATCTTTATAGTCCTAGCTATTTCTACAAGAAAACATACTTCTAAAATAACTTACTTAACACAACAGGCAGTGCTGAGGTTGGATATCAAGACAAAAATGCTTAATAATCTCTGGTTCTCACTGTTTAAATTGAAACTGCAGTTCTGATAAAACATTACATCATTTGTTTACACTTTCCTGGTACCCAGGCCACACGTTAACTACATTTACATTCTTTTACACTTTGAGCAATAAAGAACATTCCATATGTAAATTCTGGCCATTAACTTTAGCCTTAAAACAAAAGGCAGGAAGCCTTCATCTAGCCGGCCTGGAGTCGACTTGTAAAACATCAAAGGCAGTGATGAAATAATTTTAATTTCAAAGGAAAGATTTGAAATGCTTGACTTAGTTTTCCTAAAGCAGATGGCAATGTTGCCACATTGTTGAAACAGCATTTCTTTACATTTAAGACACAAGCCTGGATTTTATATTTATATTTACAAATACCAGAATTATGTATTAATGTATTATTATTTTATATTTATATTTACAAATGTCAGAATTATGTATCAAATTCTATTTGGCTAGGCTGGCAGCCTTCACCGATCTTCCCCAATCTTCACAGTGATACATTTATGACATTATTGAATCATATTGACTGCTTACAGGTGACTTGTGCCTGGCCTACAGAGCAGTCTCAGACCCTGCCTTGATGATAAGTAAGAAACACATACAATGGGACAAGATTCACTCTCTCTAGGGATTTTAACCTAGCCTGCAATATTAACAGGACATGCTGGATGCGAACTGAACATAAAGAACTGTGCAATGTATAAAAATGTATAAAAATAAGTTGTTTACAAATAGTGAATTAAAGCCTCCAATGTGCTGTCTGGAACTGCTTCTCCATATTGAATTGTCGCAAAAGTGTATGAGAAGCATAAATAAAATGCAAACCACCTTGACTCATTATTTTTTAATACTTGAGGCACTGTAATACTGGTGTTTAGGAAATCCTTTTTACCTTGTACAGCTCATAGCAAAAGATACTTCTTCCAGATCCAAAGAAGTCCTCACCTCCTTGTACTCTGCACTGTTTACTCTGTACTGACATGACCCATCATAGACTATAGCAGTCCCTTTCAAATGTACCTTAGTAAGCAAGACAAGCAATTGGAAAGACCCTGAAGGTTTGTAACTAAAAAGAGCATGGGTTTAAAAGACATGAAATACCAAGAAAAACTGAAGGCTTTATTACTATGCTCATTTTCTTACAGACTCCTTAGGAGTGATCTGTGCTTTGCTTATAGGGCTAGAAGGGATCTAATAGCTGAAGAACTCTTATACTTACATAAACTATCTGGCTAATACTAGGGCCATAAATCTAAATCTACTCCAATAAATAACAACAAAACAAGGAAAAGGGATAAATTTGTCACACAGTAACTACATCTTCTCTGGAATAAACTTCCTCCCCAACTTAAGCAGTATAAGATACTGTCTGCCTTTGAAAAGGAGCTGAATACCTTAATGGTCATTCATAAAGTCACCCCTGGTAAGACTGGCCTGGCCCTCCTTGAAAGGGAGTCAAGACTTAAGGGATGGTACTGTCAAGGCAGAAATGGTCTTGTGGCTTAGTTACTTTGTAACTTTTATGATCCTATGATCCTACACCTAAAAAAAAAAGAGAGAAAGCAGTATGCTTACATAGGAATTTTTTGTAGCAGTGAAAGTTGTTCCTGTGGTAGTGACGAGAGTTATCTTCTGTTGGTGTTATAATAGAGATTCGCAACATTAACGATCTTGTGCCATGAAATTTATGTACCTTAACTGTGGTGAAATTTTGTGAAAGTAAATTTTGTCTGAGGTGTGGCATTTTAAAGATAAACCCTGTATAATAAAGAAAACTGTGTGCAAATGATATGAAATTTTAGGAATTTAAAAATTGTCTGTGCTGTGGGTGGATCGTATGTGCTGAGGAATCAATGAAATTTGTTGTGAAGTTGCAAACTACCTGTACTGAACACTGAGAGGCAAAAGAGACAATAAGTAAAACAGTGAATGTGTTGAAAATAAAGCTACTGTTACAAATGATGGAATTATGTTAGGTTCTGCTGAGATCCAACAATATGGATTTCCAAAAAAAGTGGTATTTACTAGTTTAATCTGATTACAGACGGTGCTGTGACACAAAGAATGAGAATACTTTGCATCAATATATTCCTGTGAGGCAGGAAATATGGATGCTTTACAGTCAGGTGTTATATCTGTGTAAAATGAAATTAAAGCTTAGAAAGTGTCTCTCTAGGTCTAACAGTCTTTACAGAGCTGGAATAAATAATGTCTAGTAGCATATATTGTCTTTAAAATTTGAGGGTGCTTTTAAGAAGCAAGAAGATGAGAAAAAGGTAATAGAGGCAATTTCAGAAAACTTAAAACAATAAATTGCCAACTAAGAACAAGAAAAAAGCAAACAACACTCTCTTGGGGTTTTATAGTACTTCAAGAAAAAATAAGACAACTGACTGAGAGTATAGGACTGTAAAAACAGATTTGAATGGCTCCTGAAAATTAAAACAAAATGACATAAATTATATTTATTTGAGGGATTATTAACCAACAAAAGAACCATCAGAGTCAAACACGCAAAATAAATTGTTGCTATATCTGAACTTTTAATGCATGTTGGAGCAGTGAAGCAAAAGAACTGTGTAGAAAGTGATGCAACAAATATAAATGAACAAATTGCTGTTTTATAACAAAGGATAGATGCAACTGAGCCTGAGTACCACCAGAGTCTGGGTTCTCTGAAGCAAGAGAATGAAAAATTAAGGAAATGTGGAAAACATGAAGGATCTGTAGAAGCCATCTGAGCAACGTCAGAAAGGTCAAACTAAAACAAGCCACAAGGAAAGAATCTGTTTTGGTTGAAATGGAAAAGGTGGCGCATACACTGAAAAAATAGCAAACATAAATAGTAGTTAGAACTTGAGAAAAAGAGAAGTGAAGATCAGACCCAAGCTGAGATTGTGTCTTGACAGTGACTAATGTGGAATATTTTTGGATTTTCAGTGTGTGAATGATGCTAGTTGAAATACAAGCAATGTGTTGAAAGTGGTGAAAGGTGCTCAAGGCCCAGCTCAAAGAGACTGAGAATAAAGCCAAGAGCTATACACAAATATATGCTCACAATGAAGTGGTTAAGGAAATCACTTTCCTTGAACAAAAGCATGATACTCTGGTCCAGCTCATACAAAGAAGAAAAAAAATCTGAAAGTATAAAGAAAGCAGGAGCTTTAAAAGAGACCCATATACATGAGCACAGACTAAGCTCTTAGCATATATGTGATCTGCAAGTGAAATTCCAAAGAAATAAGAGAATTGCTAGCATGTTACATAAAGAGATAAATACACTGACTTAACAATTTTAAACTTTGAAAAGTGTACAAACTCAACGCTGTGCCAATGTGTCAGTGCTACTAAAAGAATGTAATACTCTGAAGTAGAATGTGATACCTCATAGACATAACAAAGATATCCTCTGGCTGATTGTTATGAAGATAGCCAAATAAAACTGTACTTTAATACAACACATGTATTGACCTGCAGTGATCATAGAACAAACCGATACTAAACTTGAAGTTAGAGAAGCAAACTGAAGTAAAACTCGCAGTGTACTGAATATCTCAGATGCTGCAATGAAGTGTTAACCTAAATGGTCACTATTTGTGTCTGATGTAAGATATTGTCAGAAAGACTTAACAAGCAACAAGGTGTTAACATACAAAAGGTGAAAAATCATAAAATGAAGTTTTACTTTACTCATCTGCAACAAGAGAAGAAAAGTCTTTCTGTAAAGGAAAATTCAATAAATGAAACAGTTTCTTAGATACAGTTTGTGAAATACAATGTTGATAAAATTGTAGATTAGCCTGATGTTGTGGGAGTTGTGCTTTGTGTAATGAAGTAAAAAGCATAGCCAAGCATATGGCAACTGTAGAAGTCCTATGGAGTCAGAACCATGCTAAGTCTAAATTGGAGAATGAATATGCCAGGCTGAATAATAAGCTGAAAAAAAGAGATCCACATAACTAAGCCCAGAGCCTGAATTAATTCTACTGCAGTCACAAATAACTCCTACTTTGCAAAACCCAGAGGCAGAGAACATACAATGGATGCTGATGATAAAGACATGCCTTAGAAGGCATGTGATGATGAACCTCACATGTAAGATGAGTCACAACATGCATTTGCAAAAACCACACCAATTTGACCAGATCACAGATGTACATGCATTCATACACAGCTCACCACCATCTGAAATATGTATGCCACAGAACATGTAGATGTAAAGGCTGATCAATTGTAGCTCTGCAGATGACATATGTCATTTCTGCATCTGACATGTACCTTGGACCTGAGTGCCTGCATATCTTCTTACCAAGAAAATACACTCCTGGATGTAAAACCAAACTACAGGAACTACTTCAACACCCCAAATCCCACGTCTTTACAGCCTGAGATCTCAGTCACACTTTGATACCTCTCTGCAAGCCTGTCACTGGAATATCCTCTAATATCTCAGTCACACTTTGATACCTCTCTGCAAGCCTGTCACTGGAATATCCTCTAATTCAACCAGCTATCACAAAAAGTACAAAGAGACAGAATATGATATTTTAGTAAGCTTTTATGAAAAAAATGAAACATAGCAGCTGCTTACCTTACATGTGCAATGTGGGATTACAAACCATGGATACAATTGTAAATAAAATGTAAATTTTCAGCTGAAAGAAGTCACTATAGAATCTAAAGTTTGAACTGAAGACATCATATACCTTGCTGTAAACTGCAATCATAATATATAAATGAGTCAACATGACCACCACACCAAGAATAAAACTAAGTAACAGCAATATGGATGCTACATTCAGAACAATGCACTAAAATATAACTACACACAACATGGTTTGTTTAACACAGATGACCAAACTAAACAGATAGCTAGAACAGGAAGTACAACAAATATCTTCCTATATGTAATATATGGGGTCACCTTCATTTCATCGACAGTTCATTTCACCAGCAACCAAGTCAGCAGGCCCAATTCGCTGACACTTCAGTTCACTGACACTTCATTTCACCGACACTCATTTAGTCGAAAATGATATATGGCATATTTCCCACTGTAGAGCGACCCTGGAGTTGGAATATATAGTAAGGGGGGTGAGGGGCGCAGCCCCCCACAATGGGGAGTGTGGGGGACGAAGCCCCACACATATCATAAACGTTTTACAGTATACAGATGCATTCTTACAAGTGCAATGAATAACTATTACCAATAAACCATTATAGAATCCCAGTATGTGGGGGGCTTCACCCCCCCCACACCCCCCTTACTATATATTCCAAATCCAGGGTCACTCTACTGTGGGGAATAGGCCATATATAATTTTCGACTAAATGAGTGTCGGTGAAATGAAGTGTCAGTGAAATGAAGTTTCAGTGAATTGGGCTTCCTGAGTTGAGTGTCGCTGAAATGAACTGTCGGCGAAATTAAGGTAATCCAATAGATGTGCAGTATGCAACATGAAGAAAACTATTATACACAGCTGCACCTGCAAATAAACACACACACACACACACACACACACACACACACACACACACACACACACACACACACACACACACACACACACACATATACAGTTGTCACATGCTGTTAGATAAATGTACACATTTTACTAGGAAGGAAAAATCCTGACAGCAGCATCTATGGCCAGTAATAGTCAAGCCCGTGAACATTTGTGCATTGCCCATAATACTACAAGATACACCATACAAGTATAAAGATAATGCTGCTATTTTGTTACAAGAGCGGCTCTATGGTCTGCAACCAGGTAATAATAACTTGGTGACAGTGGAGGTTTTAAAAAAGATAATGAACACAAACGTTATTCATGTCTGAGGAAATGGTTAGAAGAAAGGATTCTGTTAGTGCTGATGAGTTTATGGATACAGCACTGAGAGTTCAAAGTAAAGTTGGAGCAATATGTCACACAGCAAAATCACACTGTAGGAAAAGAAATGTAGTTATCAATGTCTTCTTGGCCCATTTAGAGAGAGGTAATTACTCCATAGATTGCTGGTACTGCTTCTACAAGAAGTCCATAGGATATTATGACCATAACAGAGCCTGATGGAGATGGTCAGAGGCAAATATGTAGCCAGTGTCATGACTACATCCCTGATATATGGACATCACATGGTTTATTTATTAGATTTGTCGACCATGGTAGAGCACTGATCCAGATTGCTTTTCGTTTCAGCCTGGAAAACAAAAAATCCAGACAATAAGCTTTATGAGTAGAATATGTAAAATGATTGCAATAACAATAATAAACCATCAATCATCAACCATGCAAACCTGATAATGATGATAAAACCAAGGGACAACAACAGTGATTTAAGCATTAAAAATAAAGAGAAAAAAGAGACAGAAGATGGAAAGAAAGTGAAGGGGTAGGATAGGAGCACTGCAGAAATATTGAAGAAAAGAAAGGAAGGGAGGAAATGAAAAGCATAATAGGAAATAGGTAGAGAATAAAGACAGCGTAAGATGTGAGCAAACAAAAAAGAAGAGGATGTAAAAGAAGAAAACAAGAGAAACAAGGTAACAATGCAAGTGTAGAACTGGCCTTCAAATGCAAATGAGAAGACGCTGAAGTTTTTCAGTATCACACCACAGAATCTATTATTGAAGATGCCCATGCCTCTCAAATGTCTAGAATTTCAAAGAATGTCTAGATTTTTGGCCTCATACTTTTGGTCTGTTCCTCATAACCTTTGTGGTTTTCTGACATTTGAGTTTCAAACTTCATATCTTTCTAGAAAATGCATTCCAATTAAAACTTGTTATTCTAACAATTTTCTAGGTTTATAAGAGCAATACTTAAAATCTCTCCCTTAATTTGAGACTTTGTCCCCCCTTATTTTTGGCTTTGTTCAGAATTCCTGCAATAAGAGGTTGAGAGGTATGAAAATGCCTACTTAAATTAATGAGAGTATATATATATATATATATATATATATATATATATATATATATATACATGAATGATATCACTGAAGTACTGAGGATATGAGAAAACAGTGTGTGTGTATCATTGTCTTATACAACTTGTTCATGTGGCATCCTCAACACAGATGCATATAGGATGGCAGTTATATATATGAATAGCCAATGGGTGGGTGACATCACAATTCACAGCTGGCTCAGACCACGGCTTTAAGGTCTTAGATCCTCTAAGTCTGTGGATGTCTCCATTGCAGTGTTTAATAAAATTCATGAGATTACTGGGTGGTTTAACAGGGATGTGAAATGCACACTATACAGTTTGGTTTACTATCATATTTGCGAATGTCACTTAGACAAATGCAATGATTTCCAACAAATATTGTCAGAAATCAAAACACAGAGCAACCGAAATATCGAACGGAGCACAGCAATGTCGAATTTCAACGTTGTTGAAATGCTCACATCCGCCCACAACTAACAATAACTTTTGCAGGTGGGCAAGCCCCCCTGCACCTCCCCATGTGGGGGGCTGCACCTCCCACACTTATATATACAAACTCCGAGATCGCACTACAGTGAGGGCAAGAGTACATTTCCCGATCCCCACTATAGTGCGATCTGCACTGCAATTTTGAAGCTGACAATAGCGGCTGTTCGCTCATGTCAGCTTCAACAATGTGGTGATCGAAGTCTCAGTTTGAGAAAATGATTTTCACACATATTCAATCGTCTAAATGGCAGTCGAATATGTGATAGTAAACCATCAAGTTTTGAGTGTGCTGTCATCACTAGTATGAAGGAATACTCTCCCCCTCATCTAGTGCAAGAGGTTTCCCTCTGTTTCTCACATTTTATATCACCAGATTCAGTATTAATGTCTGGCATGTAAGTCTGCAGGATCACTGTTATTACAGCACCTGATAAGGAAGCATTTTCTGAATTCCACATAAACTGTGTCATTCCTTGAACTGAAGACAGTTATATGCTGATATTAGTACTGCCATGCTAGTTATCATCAATTTACACAACAGGAGGACTGGCACAGCTTGATGGGACTTGGGATCATCTTAGTTGTATTGCTATCTAGTCTAGCATTTCACAAATATTCAGTTCATTTGAGTTTCAGGAGTTCTTAAGGCATCCATGTGGAATTGCTATTTTCCACATTTGTTTGGAGAAAAGATAAACATTATTTGTTGATGTATTCATTGTGTCTACTGTAATACTTTCCATAATACCTCATTATGACTGTTATAATCTGACCAAGCTTTGTATCATTGCAGTCTGGGATACTGACCAGTATCTTTGCAGTGCTTGGCTAATCCTGTAACAAGTGTGGCTAAATTACTGTCCACTCCATAAGTCATGCATACTGAGTAACATATTAGCAGTTGTTGCAAGCTAATTCTATAACAGGTTCTGCTATGTTATTGTCTATTGTTGGAGCCATCCTGCAACAAGTACTACTATGTTGCTATTCATATTCCTAGTCAACCCTACAGTGCTGGGCTAATCCAGTAACAAGCTCTACTATGTTGCTATTCATGCCACGAGACATCTTTCAGTGCTAGGCTAATCCTGTAACAAGTGATACTATGTTACTATTCATACCATGAGTCAAATTTAACAGTGCTAATCCTGTAACAAGTGCTACTATGTTACTATTCATACTATGAGTCAAATTTAACAGTACTAGGCTAATCCCATAGCAAGGTTTACTATGCTACTGAAAGTTCCATGAGTCATCTCTACAGTGCTAGTCTACTCTTATAAGAAAAGCTACTATGTAGCTGTCCATTCAATAGGTTCATAGGTTCATAGATAGGTACTGGGCTATCTGCTCGAAGGCATATATTAGCCCAGCCACATTGTACGGTATTCACCGCCCCTTTGGTTAGTTCCCTAGGCCCTTGATCTAGCAGCTAGTACCCTTGGCCCCTATCTAGTAGAGCTGTTGGTATGATCCCTGGTGTGAACTTTCTGTTACCCATCCACATGCCAAGGTTCCTCTTGAAGAGTGATAGCGAGGGGCTGTGTCTTATGTAGATCGGAACCTTGTTCCATAGCAAGGGAAGTCTTTGCGAAGGGAATCTATCCCTCCAGCATGTTCTATTCATTGTTGTGCTGAGGTTTATATCCCTAGAGAGTGTAACTCGAGTAGATTTGGCTTTGCTAAGATGGAGCATGTTCAACAGTTCTGGGTTGGACATGGCTCTGTATGTTAGACAGAGATCGCCTCAGAGAAGGCGGTATGCAACAGAGAAAAGCCTTAGTTTTTTCAATCATGCTGCATAGGGCAACTGTTTGAGGCCAGTAATCCTCTTAGTGAGGTACCTAGGTGGTCTCTCCAGCTGCTGGAGAATCCTATCCAGGTACATTTCAATTGGTGCATTGTACTCAATAATGGGTCTGATGAAGGAAGAGTAGAGGGGCACCACTACATCCTTAGATCTTGATGCAAACCCTTTCATGATCAGATGGGTCACATAGAAGGATTTTCTAACCACCTTGGCAACATGGTTATCAAAGGAAAGCTGACTATCTACTTGGGTCCCTAGATCCCTTATTACTTCTTCAGATTTCAGGGGGTTACCTCCTATGTGGTAGTTCGCTGGTACTCTGTTTTTTCCAAAGGAGATTACTACGCATTTTTTAGCATTTAGCTTGAGACCATGGCTTTGACACCATGCATCAGTCTCATTAAGGCCATTCTAGAGGATATCCATGAGTTATCAATGAGCTATCATTAAGTATTAGTTTAATTGTAGAATACACTGCCCTGTCTTACCTTTCCTTTCTAAGAATCAAATACTGCATGTATCAATGCATAGTAGAAAAACACTGGAAGCACCACAGCAGACAATCCAAAGACAATATCCAATTTAATGAAAATAATAAGTGCTTTTGAGGGTCCACCTCTTTATCAGACAAAAAACAATTAAATGATAAAATAGACTCTTTAAATACCCCTCCCTTCCATCATTAAATACATCAATTAATTCATCAATTAAAACATTTAGAAAGATAGCACATGATTTACGTTAATACATATGCTAATGCTTGAGCTGTCTAGCTTTAAGGAAAGGTTTGATGGAAACCATACTATTTAAACCTGGTGCTTTATCTGCATGCAGTAACATTATCCATCTCTGTTCTGCGGCTTCAGTGATATTTTTCATATCTCCTCCTCTTTTCCTATCTGCAACCAATTCCAAAGTCAAAAACTTAAAAGAGTGTTCCCTACCTTTGTTCTTTACATGCATGGCTAATGCACTACTTTCTTTCATATTTTTTATATCTCGGACATGTTCCAATATCCTGTCTTTGAACTGCCTACTAGTTTTGCCAATCTAGTATGAAAAACACTTAACACAATAACTGAAGTACACCATATTCCTTGTTCTACAGTCGGCATAGTGTGAACATTCTACCTTAAACCCTAATACTGGATGTGTAAAGTGTGTGCCTGCATGTATAAAGACCAGGCACTACAATTCCTACAGGTGTACGTACCTGCTCTGACAGATTTATCAATAACCTTAGGCAAACTGCATTTATAGCAAAGGTGACCCTTCAGTGTCTTGTTGTTCCTAAAACTGAACTTAGGTTTTTCACCTACTACACCCTTTAGCTCTTCCATTGTTGAGAGTATATCCCAGTTCCTGTTAATAACATCACATACAATATTTATATTACTTGCATATGTCAAAGTCATCCTTGGGCTAATGTTATCACAACCTTTCCTCTCACTCATGGACACAGGGCTCTCATCTATTGCACTCCCATTAAAATACGGTTTACACCTGGTCGCCCTGTCTCTCCATGCTTCTTTAATGCATTTATCAATGTCCTAACCTTTATAACCTCTTTCTATTAAATCTAATTTCAGAGATGCCAGAGCTGACTCTAATTCCAAGTCATCATATTTAGGGTGGGGAAAATGCAGAAATGTGAGAGAAGAAGGACTGAGTTTTATACCAGCAAAACAAGCTAATATTACTGATGTTGAGATCAGACCAGCAGACAAGGGTGGGGGTATAGTTATCTTAGATAAACAACTTTATAATACACAGATGTTGAACCTACTGAGTGATAGAGGCACTTATGAATGTATAACAGCATTGGCAGTTAAAGCAATTACTGATAAAGTGTCATTTTTAGTTTTTTGATCTATTAATAACTGATATGGTATCTGAACCACTGTTTGATTATTTCACAGTTGAACATCCAGTGGTTCCCATAATATATGGTTTGCCTAAGGTTCATAAAGATCTCCATATTCCACCAATGCATCCGATAGTCTCGAGCAGAGGTTGGTCAATGGAACCTCTGTCAGTTTTTGTGGAAAATCATTTGCACCCCATTCTAGACGAATGTGGAGCAGTCTTGAAAGACACTAAAACTTTCTTGCAATTATTGCAACAGAAGTGGCAACCGGAGTATGCAGACTGTGTTTTCGTCACCTTAGACATAGAGTCTTTATTTACTGTTATTCCTAACCAATGGGGAATTGATAATGTTAGTGAATTACTACATGTCAAGGGTATGCGAAGAGACAAGATACACTTGATTGGTAGTTTACTAGACATTATTTTGAGTAATAATGTTTTCATGTTTGGGGATGACTTTTACATCCAAAAGGTTGGCGTGGCGATGGGCACAGCTTGTGCCAACAGCTATGCCAACCTTTCACTTGTACAATGGGAAACAGTGCATATATTTTCAAATATGGTGTTTGCAGACTCAGTAATTTGGTATACAAGATTTGTGGACGATGTTTTTATGTTATGGCAAGGAAATGAGCAATTGTTATGAGATTTTATTGGTTATCTAAATACGTCCACAGATTTTTTTTTGAAATTTACATATAATTACAGTGCGCAAAAAATAGAGTTTTTGGATGTGACTGTTTGTAAACATTCTCTGACCAATATTAGAACTAGCTTGTACAGGAAACCGGTCAGGAAAAATAACTTTCTACATAGTAGGAGTATGCACCCCAATCACTGCAAATGCAACATAATAACTGGACAAGTGGTGAGACTAATGAAATTACATAATGATGACTTGGAATTAGAGTCAGCTCTGGCATCTCTGAAATTAGATTTAATAGAAAGAGGTTATAAAGGTAAGGACGTTGATAAATGTATTAAAGAAGCATGGAGAGACAGGGTGACCAGGTGTAAACCGTATTTTAATGGGAATCCAATAGGTGAGAGCCCCGTGTCCATGAGTGAGAGGAACAGTTGTGATAACATTTTCCCAAGGATGACTTTGACATATGCAAGTAATATAAATATTGTATGTGACGTTATTAACAGGAACTGGGATATAATCTCAACAGTGGAAGAGTTAAAGGGTGTAGTAGGTAAAAAAACCTAAGTTCAGTTTTAGGAACAACAAGACACTGAAGGGTCACCTTTGCTATAAATGCAGTTTGCCTAAAGTTATTGATAACTCTGTCAGAGCAGGTACGTACACCTGTAGGAATTGTAGTGCCTGGTCTTTATACATGCAGGCACACACTTTACACATTCAGTATTAGGGTTTAAGGTAGAATGTTCACACTATGCCGACTGTAGAACAAGGAATATGGTGTACTTCAGTTATTGTGTTAAGTGTTTTTCATACTACATTGACAAAACTAATACGCAATTCAAAGACAGGATATTGGAACATGTCCGAGATATAAAAAATATGAAAGAAAGTAGTGCATTAGCCATGCATGTAAAGAACAAAGGTAGGGAACACTCTTTTAAGTTTTTGACTTTGGAATTGGTTGCAGATAGGAAAAGAGGAGGTGATATGAAAAATATCACTGAAGCCGCAGAGCAGAGATGGATAATGTTACTGCGTGCAGATAAAGCACCAGGTTTAAATAGTATGGTTTCCATCAAACCTTTCCTTAAAACTAGACAGCTCAAGCATTAGCATATGTATTAAGGTAAATCATGTGCTATCTTTTTAAATGTTTTAATTGATGCATTTATTGATGTATTTAATGATGGAAGGGAGGGGTATTTAAAGAGTTTGTTTTATCATTTAATTGTTTTTTGTCTGATGAAGAGGTGGACCCCCAAAAGCGCTTACTATTTTCATTAAATTGAATATTGTCTTTGGATTGTCTGCTGTGTTGCTTCTAGTGTTTTTCTACTATTTGTTCTCCTTTTGTTGCACTGGTCGCTTTATCATCTTGGGACTGTATTTTTTCTTGCATGTATCAATGCATGTAGATATGCTGTTCGTTAGTGAAACATTTGAAATGGTACATATTATATATCACTGTGCTTTGTATTATACACCACTGTGGTTTTTACTTGCCTAGGAGACCCCCACTTGGGACAACATAGAAGGTACCCGGTGGGAAGTTTAGTGGCACACTCATTTGAACAACATGTGAATGTTCACCATAGCAACAAGGAGTTGTGGTCTATATCAACTCCCAGTGAGTGTCAGGTGTCTATCAGTCTATATGCTGTCTGCTGTTATGTGGTATGCCCCTTTTCATCTGTAGTATGGATGATGGCCTGCCCACATGCTACTTTTCTGCTAGTGTTTTGGTTATAACTGATGTGTAGCTTGCAATGATCATGCACTACACCACATAAGATTTGCTGGTTCAGCATGGCTCCTCCTATACTCTATGCATCTGTACATTAAGAGTGGCTTTGCCAGATGTGTGGTGACATGAATTGAATGTCCCAGGCATTGCCACTTTTCCTGTGTTAACCTGTACTGGATTCTGCATTCATGGGGATTCTTGTCCATATTTGTCATTCTGCTGGTCATTGTCACTGTCACCTCACTTACAGGTGGTTGTGTTGCTGGTCACTGGGCATATCCTGGACATTCTACTTCCTGACAATTATTCCTGTCTCATTCCAGCAATGACTTTGGTAACCTTGCAAACTGAGTAATGCACTGGGGCTGCTGAGGTCCAAAGGTATCTAAAATGGACCTTGAGCAGCCTAAAGACATACTTACTAACAGCTTGGGTCTTGCCATGATAGACACTATAATATGTCAGTAAATCCAGATGGCACAGTGGTGTAACTGACCATGACTCAAGTGGATATTGTGCATCACCTGCAGTACAATACAGACACACACACACACACACACACACACACACACACACACACACACACACACACACACACACACACACATACACACACACACACATATATTTTTTGAGGGGGTAAAGACATATTAAGTACATAAAGAATGAGTTATGTTTTAATAGTCACCATGACTTCTACACATACAATATGTGGTGTCCGGTTAACATCCCACTGAACTGCCACCAACGTGTGAAATCCCCTACTATCCTGGGTCAGTAACTAACTAACTTCAATTGTTACTCCAGTGTGAGACCATAATTTAAACAGGAGTAATATTTCACAATTTTTCCCATGAGCACAGCAGAAACATGCTCTATAACTTGGGACTGGACTGTATACTTCTGCCCACCCCTAATGTAACTCCTTATTACACACTCCAGAGCAATGTGTCCCAGTTTAAGACCTCTGATACACTCACACTTAAATAAATTGAATTTCACACATCCAAACACTTCTGAAAAAGTCTGGCACAGATTTCCAGCTATGTCCCTTCCCCAAAATAATACTGTAACAGGCTGCCACCAATCAAAGAGTCTACATGCCCTTTTAAAGGGGTGTCCAATTATTAAAATTAGATATTAAAACAAATGGTAGCATATGACTTAAAGCAATCAGGCTTTTGGAGTGGTCGGGAATTATCAAGGCAGGTATAAGCACTCTCAAATCACTAAAGAATATACTGATTGACCAGCCACAATGTTAGATAATAAAAATATTTAATAATGAGCAAAATTATTAAGATGTAAAACTGTAATTTCAATAAACAAACAGAATTGGATCAGCAGGAAAATTAATACTGAAGGATAGAAATCCAGCATTTAGAAAAACTCTTGACTAATTAGCTATAATTTCCTATCTAACTGAAGAACACCGTTCATGATCTAAACTAAATATTACAACAGAGCAAGGCCAGGCTTACAGTTCTTGGTGAGTCCTTTGGGCATCAATTATTCCACTGCTCAGTACAGCTGTGAACACAACTCACCTGAACTCAACTGTCTTCATCAGGCTCTTTTATAAACTAGGTTAACTGTCTCAACTGTTCCAGTTCTTATTTTCATTTTATTCTTTGAAAATCAACAAACAGTTGTTTATTAAAGTTCAATCTTGTCTTTCAGTCTCTGATAGCAAATACAGAGCATCTTAACACATTCTGATGACATTATCTGTAGATCAACTGACTCTGAGACAGTCTGCTTTTAAAATCTCTTGCACAAACATGCACAGTTAGACATGTAACAGAACACTGTTCAACTTTTTTTAGACATCCTGTGCAAACAAAGTACAGGCAGTCCCCGGATTAAGGATGAGATCCAATTTTTTAGTCTGTCCTTAAGTCAAATTTGTATTTAAGTTGAAACACGTACATATGGTTCTTATTACATGTCACTTAGTCAAATGTTTGCCTCAGTCTAGTATTTATTTTACTTTTCATTGCATATAAAACATTTTAGAAACACTTCCAAACAAAAACAGTCTTAAACATAATACTGTATACTGTAGCTATGCTTCCTTAATTCCTACCAACAAAGCTGGTTTAAGGCATC
>NC_056747.1:1221914857-1222034857 GCF_019279795.1 Protopterus annectens | reverse complement strand
CTTGCAGCCCTAGAGTCCACCTCAGTAACTTGGCATTCTGCTTGCTGACTCTATTTAGCCATGTTAAAAGGTTATGATCTGTGAGTACAGTGCATTTTCTTCCCTAAAGATAGGGCTGCAGCTTCTGCAATGCCCATACTATGGCTAGACATTCTTTCTCCAGAGCTGCATAACATTCTTCCTTAGGTTGAAGTCTGTGGCTAAGATATACCACTGGGTGCTATTCTCCTTCTGAGGATACTTGGGTAAGTACATCCCCCACCCCATAACTTGAAGCATCTACTTGCACAACAAATTATTTGCTGTAATCTGGGATGACTAACGCATGGGGTCCTCCCAAAATCTCTTTAAGTTTTTGGAATGCCTGCTCACAATCTGTGGTTCACACTACCTTATCTGGTTTATTTGTCCTAGTAAGGTCAATAAGGGTGCAGCTATTGTAGTATAACTGGGTACAACTTTTCTATAGTACCCTGATGTCCCTAGAAATACTCTCATTTGCTTTTTAGTAACAGGAACTGGCCACACTTGAATAGCTTCCACTTTGACAGGTTCTGGCTTAATCTTACCACACCCCACTCTGTCCTAAATGACCTCTACCATACCCACCTGACACTTACTGGGCTTAATGGTTAATCCTACCCTTTTTAATCTACCCAAGACCTCTCTAACATGTTGAAGGTGCTCTTGCCAGGAATGGCTGTAAATAGCAATGTCATCCAAGTATGCTAGAGCATAATCTCCTGCTTCTACTATGATACGATCGACCAGTCTCTGGAAAGTTGCTGGGCAATTTTTCATTTCAAAGGGCATCCTTGTAAATTCATACAATCCAAAAGGTGTTACAAAAGCTGACCTTTCTCTGGCAATAGGAGTCAAGGGCACCTGCCAGTATCCCTTGGTCAGATCAATAGTGGTCAGATACCTAGCTTCGTCCAGCTGTTTTAAGGCTTCATCTGTTCTCAGCATGGGGTATGCATCTGACTCTGTATAACTGTTTAATTTTCTATAGTCAACACAGAATCTAACACTACCATCCTTCTTTGATACCAGCAATACTGGGGAAGCCCAGAGACTATTGGATTCCTGAATTACACCCAGTTCTAGCATTTCCCTTATCTCCTCCTTCAGAGTATATTTCATTCTCAAAGACACTCTATAAGGAACCTGTTTGATGGGTTTTTGGGGTCCTGTGTCCACATTGTGCTGCACCAAATCAGTACACTCAGGTTTCCTTGGGAACATGTCCCCAAATTCCTTTAATGCCGCTCTTATCTCTTAGACTTGATTAAGAGTTAAGTGCTGCGATATGGCTATCTCTTGCACGCAGGTGTCAGTCCTAGCCTCACCAAGAAGATCGGTTACCACATCCCCTTCAAACTCCTCCTGCCATCCACTGTGAATACTCAATACAAGGGCCTCCCTATCAGGGTCTATATTACAAGACCGAAGACGCACTGTTTTGAATGCATCTTGGTCAAACATAAAAGGCTGAAAATGCAAAATATCGAAGCGGCTGTTAAGCGAATTCTTTCCCTGGGAAAGAATTTGATGGCTGCTTCGGTACTTTGCCATTTTCGGCATTGTAGTGCAGTCTCGGAGGTGGTATATTTAAGTAGGGGGGTGTGGGGGGCAAAGCCCCCCCACTTAATGTAATGTTTGAAATTGTTTTTTATTTTTTTTATGTTGGAACAGCGATTTTCTTCCCTTGGAAAAAAATCGTTGTTCTGACACTTCGACATTGTAAGCTTTCACTTACATAGGGTCGATTAATCACCATTCATTTTTTTAAGCATTCTGTGATCTAATATAGACCCTCCCTATCATGATAAGGTTTCATCATATTAACATGGCATAGTTTGTGCCCCTGTCTCCTACCAACCAGGTTTACCATGTAGTTCACGTTATTGACTTTCCTTACCACTTCAAAGGGTCCCTACCAAGCTGTTTGTAACTTGTTATGTCTGACAGGAACAAGTACCATAACCTTCTATCCCTCAGCATATTCTTGGGCTCAAGCATTCCTATCATACCAAACCTTTTCTAATATTAGGTTACTGCTAAGTTCTCTTGGGCCAAACCCATGAACTCCTTAAGTCTTGTCCTGAAGTCAAGGATGTTCTGCACAACAGACTCCTTGTGAGATTCACTCTCACCTTCCCACTCATCTCAAACCAAATCTAAAGGCCCCCTCACCCTATGTCCGTATAACAACTCAAAGGGTGAAAATCCCATAGATTCCTGTGGTACTTCCCTGTACACAAATAATAGATGGGGCAAACACTTGTCCCACTCCCTTTTAAACTGGTCTGCAAATTCCCATAACATAGTCTTCAATGCAGAGTTTAACCTTTCCACAAGACCATTAGTCTGGGGGTGATATGGGGTGGTTTTTAGATGTTTCACCACCACAACACTTCCACAAACAAGCCAGTGGGTCTGACATGAAGTTGGCACCTCAATCGGTCGGCATCTTCCTTGGAAAACCTATCCTGATGAAAATTTCTAGCAACACATTTGACACCTTCTCTGCCTCAATAGATGATAGAGTTATTGCCTCAGGGTATCTGGTAACATAATCCACTACCACCAGGATATATTTCTTCCCTGTATAGCTTGGAGTACTCAGGGGTACCACAATATCCATGGCCACCCTATGAAATGGCTCTTCAATAACAGGCAAAGGCATTAACAGAGCCTTATCCTTGTCCCATACCTTGCCAATGTTTTGGCACTGTTCACAAGTCCTACAATAGCCTACTGCATACTTTGCAATCCCAGGCCAATAAAAATTCTGGATGATGCATCTCTGAATATGTTTTATACCTATATGACCTGAAAAAGAGATGTCATGTGCTATGGCTAAAAGTGGCAGACGGTAAGCTCTAGGCACTGCCAACTGCTATATTACCTCAACTTCTATCCCACCTTCATGAGTACACTCTCTGTAGAACAAATCTTTGTTCCAATGTACAGACTCCCCTCTTCCTTGAGCCTCAGGTGCCTCCTTAGCTACCTCCCTCAAGCTTTGTAATGTAGGGTCTGTAGGTTGAGCCTGTCTCAACTCTGCCTTTGTGACCCTCCCCAGCTCCCATTCCACAGGAAGCCTAGTAGCATCCAACAGCTGTGCTTCACTGTCAATCTATGTACTAGTATTCACCTCTGCCCTTACAGTCACCATGTCCAAGGGAACATCAGTACCTACCAGCGGCTGTGGCTCACTGTCAGACTTACTGCTACAGGATAGCTCCTTCTCTGAAACAGCCACCACACCAGTCTCAGCTTCAGGTATGAAATCTGTCTAGGTCTCCTCCAGGCTACCGGACCTACATGCCTTTTTCCAAGCCTGACTGCGTGTCACTGCATGCACACAAGGTATTGCATCATCAAGTCATTCCCTATCAAGACAAATGCAGGAATGTCTTCGAACACACTTACCTGCTTTCTTCCCCTTCCATCCTCCCAGTTAAGATGAACTGTAGCCAAAGGTATTTGGAATGGGGTCCCTCCTAAAGCTCTGATTGGAGTGGACTATCAAAGCAAGCACTGCTCTTCTCTAACCACTGTAGGCCTCACAATGGTTATATCAGAAGCTGTGTCTCTCTTAGCAGTTACCTGTTTACCATCTACTAAGATAGGATAATCATTTTTGTGATAGTTTGTCACCCCTGTTGTTTCCAAACAAGCTGGCTCCCTTACCTTTTGTTTCTCAGCTTGCCTTGATGGACATTTGGATGCTATGTGGCTCTCTGGTTACATTTGAAACATCTAATCCCTAACCATGTACTTGGACTAGTAGTTTCCCCTGTACTGGTGTACTGTGTTGGAGTGGTTTAGACTGCCCCCATGGGTTTCCTTATGTCCACGTGCAGCATTGGGTATCTATTTCTTATGCATTGGTGCTCTGCTTGCTAAGTAGAGATCCCCTTTGCTCCCCAACTCCTCCTCAAAGTTACATTCTCGATATGCTAACCAGATTCTCATGTCAACAGGCAAAGTACTGAGGGCTTGTTCCCTCACAGGTCTGCCAGCCCCTCAAAAGTGGTGACCTGACACCCACTCACCCATCTGTAGAAGTACGTACCTAAATCAGCAATATAATTACATACACTTCCATCTGCCTTGCATCTATGTTCACAAAACTTTTCTATAAGCTTCAAGTGTTAGTTTAAAACAATCAAAAAGATAGATGTTTACTTTATCATAATTCAAACAATCTACATCAGACAGTTTTGACATGGCCTGAACAGCTTTGTCATGGAGTAAGGGAGCCAGGAGCTGAACCCAGAGCTCACGGCCAGCATCATACTGTCTACATACCCTCTCAAATATGTGAATAAAACTATCAAACTCAACCCCATTCCTGTATTGATGAAAAAAGTTTACTGACCTTTACAGCTTCTGGGGTCTGTTTATTCATTTCCCAATTACCTCCATGACCCTCTCAAAGGGTAAGAATCGCCACTTCATTCCAGCACTGTCTGTCATTTGTCTTGGCTTCTAAATGCCTCATCTCTGCTGATTCCAGTTCAAAATGTTTGGCCTCCAATTCATATCGATGCTGCTTCTCCTCAGCCTCCAGACATCACATTCTCTCCTCGGCCTCCAGTTCATATACTTCTCCTCTGCCTCCAGACATCACATTCTCTCCTTGGCCTCCAGTTCATATAGACACTGCTTCTCCTCAGCCTCCAGACATCACATTCTCTCCTTGGCCTCCAATTCATATTGATGCTGCTTCTCCCTTTCTTTAGTCTCCAGTCGTTTGGCCTCCAGGTGCAGCCTGTCTAACTCCAGATAGATTTTCAGGTCCTCTGAAGAAAAAGTGGACTGTTCTGTCTTGGCAGGCTGCATATCCCAAATAAACTGAATATCCTCTGAACAGCTGGTCTGAGCTGAAGCTGCAACTAAGGCTGAAATCATTGCTTCCTTAGTCAGGTTGGCATGCACCAGTCCTCTGGCTTCACACTCTTTGGCCAACTGATTATTTGTCAGCTTGCTATAGTCTTCAGCTGATATCTTCACTTACTGTCCCTGATTAACTAACTAAAAATAAATAAAACTGTGGTGGACTGAGATTCTGTATGTTTACCTTGTAGCTGTCAAAGAGTGCACACCTTAATGACAACTACCCACAGGCTACTGAAGTCCAAATAAAATCCCACTCAGCTTCCACCAATATGTGATGCCCCCTACTATCCTGGGTTGTAACTAAGAAACTTCAATCCTCACTACTGACTCCAATGTGAGACCATCACTTAAACAGGAGTAATATTTCACAATTTTCCATAAGAGTACAACAGGAATAGACTCTATAAATGGGGACTGGAGTATATACTTCTGTCCACCCCCAATGTAACTCCTTATTACACACTCCAGAGCAGTTTAAGACCTCTGATGCATTCACACTTAAATAAATTAAGTCTCACACATCCAAACACTTCTGGGAAAGCCTGGCACAGATTTTCACCTGCGTCCCTTCCCCAAAAAATACAGTAACTGGCTGCTACCAATCAGAGAGTCTACATGCCCCTTTAAAAGGCTGTCCAATTATTAAAATTAGATATTAAAACAAATGGTAGCATATAACCTAAAGCATTCAGGCTTTTGGAGTGGCCCAGGAATTATCAAAGCAGGTATAAGCACTCTTAAATCACTAAAGAATGCACTGGTTGACCAGCCACAGTGTAAGATAATAAAAATATTTAATAATGAGCAAAATCATTAAACATGTAAACAGTAATTGCAATAAACAACAGACTTCAATCACCAGGAAAATGAAATTAATACTGAAGGACAGAAATCCAACATTAAGAAAAACTCTGACTAATTAGCTATAATTTCCTATCTAACTGAAGAAAACTGTCCCTGATCTAAACTAAATATTACAACAGAGTAAAGGCAGGCATGCAGTTCTTGGTGAGTATTTTGGGCATCAACTATTCCACTGCTCAGTACAGCTGTGAAAACAACTCAATTCAACAACTAAACTCAGCTGTCTTCAGCAGGCTCTTTTATAAACTAGGTTAACTGTCTCAGCTTTCTTATTTTCATTTCATTCTTTGAAAATCAGCAACCAGTTGTTTATTAAGGTTCTATCCTATCTTTCAGTCTCTGACAGTAAACACAGAACTTCTGAATACATTCCAATGACATCATCTGTATATCAGCTGACTCTGAGACAGTCTGCATTTAGAATCTCCTATATAAACATGCACAGTTTGACATGTAACAAAACACTGCTCAACTTTTTTAAGCATCCTGTACAAACAAAGTATTAATCAACATGTAAGAACTTATTTACAATATCATAGCCAGCCATGCTGGCATATAATACACAGGTTAATCTGAAATTATGTACAAAACTTCAGCCAGACATGCTAGCACAGATGATAGTGTCTAAATTCTTCACACCATCTATATGCCTCCCTGGAAAACCTTCCAGCTGGAAGGGGCCGTGGAGGTCACACATATGCCGTATAATTGCATCATGCACACTGACAGCATACTAAACAAGTGCATTCATTATGAGACCACCTCAAAACTCAAAGAATGGCTGCCCTTCCTGTTGATGTGCGCATCTGTATTAGGACCTCATAGTGCCTTAATTGCAACTTGTTTACTGTAAATGATATGCAGGACTAAAGGGAGGAGAACTCTGTCATAGAAGTCGCACACAATGGTAGATCTCTTCCTCATTTCAGTGGCAGCAATTTTAAAGTCCAAGACTCATAAATATGATTCTTGGGACAACAAGTCTGAATGTGCAAAAATGAGAATAACCTATACTAAGTCTGAGACCACTGTGTCTCAGAATATTCCCCTTACTTCAAAGCACTGCAGTCTGAGAGTTAGTATATATAAGTAGTTGGAGGTGTGGGGAAGTGCGACCCTTCACATTTGAGGATGTTGGGGCTTTAACACACTGCAAAAAATATTTAAATGAGAACAGTGATTGTTTATATGCACCGTTCTTCTGTAGTTTCACTCTTTTTTTCTTATCATTATTCTGTGACTTAGAATTACAGGTCTTGGAATTACAATATGGAGCCTACATCAGCACCAGCTCCATTCTGTACAGACATAAAGCTCTGACTACATCCAAGATGACTAAAATCTGAGTAGCAGCATGTCACCTGTTGGAGTTGGCACTGGAAGGGTCAGAGAGCAATAATGTGTATTAGACTGCTTGCCTTGCTCTGGGGGAAGGGAGAGGGCATGTGGTTGCTGGTTCACTCTTAGTGGTAAAATCCTAATTTTCACCAAAAATGGCATGGACTTGCTGTCTTCAAGGGGGTCAGTGCCAATTGATCATATTGCAAGAAGGCATGAGAAGGAAGTGAAAGGCCCACTTGTATATCAATGTCTTGCAGACCAAAAAGCATGGGATGGAAGCTTGGGCTTAAAGGCAATACACCCCTTCCAACTCTGTTCCTCCTTGCAAATGGTGGCATCACTCCTAGTACATTTGGCTGTAGGCCCCAATGAACAGATGAGTCGCAGGGCTCTCACCAAGGAGGAACAAGTGTGCATAGAAAAAGATGTTGAATGAGCACATGAAGGAGACTTTTGAGGATTCCAGAGGTGGATGATAGACTCACAATGTATTTTTCTTGTTAGATACTGGAAATATCCTGCAGACAGAGCAGTTAAAACAGTACATACCATGCAGGTAAGCCATGCATTTCCTGAAATGCCATCTGTGGCCTGTATATTTTGCAGATGATCCTTAGTAACTTACAGTCTGCACAGAAGTTATGATCTGCTGGTCAGTCAGGCCATCACCAGTAAAAGCAGTTATTACTACTTTCATTGGAATTCCTCTCAGTGGGAAGGGTCTGCACTCTCCAAAGTATGTGAAGCTGCTTGAACTGTACTAGTGCTTCCATGATTCTCAACAGTTCTGCTGTGCATAGTAATATTTTCCATATGTTGTGCCAATTTACATCTGCTAATTTCACCTGAGCAGTCTAGGTCCACAATGTTTTTAAAGCTGAATACCTCTATTTTATTTATTTCTAAACATTATCTTACCACTTCCGTGCAGAGGCGCCGGAAGCTGTTGAAGACCGGAGAGGTGGAGGGTGAGAGGGGCACTTAGTGATCTAAAAAGGGCAATTTTTTAAAACTATTTACTACTATAATATAGATTCTCTTGGAGGACATTTTAAGCTTAACCACGTTCCCTTTTGGTGCTTGAATTAACATTTTCTGATTGGTCTTACCTATCCCATGGCTGATAGTTGTATATTAGCCCTAGTGAGAATAAATGTGATCATACTACAGATAATTTGAGGGGACCCATGTAAGGGATGCAGCATTTAGGAACTGCCTCTATCCATTAGTGGCATGAGGGGCAATCCTGGAATACATTTTCTTTTACCCATCCTTAGATCCAAGTTGCATTTGAATGTGGACAGGGATGAGCTTTGTTTTACACAACATTCAGTTTAGATACCTGGACTGAATATTTCTGATGCCATTTCTGATGCCATTTGACTTGCTAATGTTCAATATGTTCATCTGTATTAGGTCGGAGGATGCCTTGTATGCCAGACACATGTCACCTGTAAGCACTCTGTAGGATACTGAGTATAGTGATAAATCTTTGAGGTGGTCCATGCAAGACCTATTGTTTAGGACCTGTATCCTTTTAGTAAGGTATCTCTGTGAATATTCCAATTGTTGCGTGGGTCTGGACAGATACATGCCAAAGTAGGCATTAGACAAAACGATTGACCTAATGATGGCTTTGTAAAGGGGGACAATAACATCTCTCGATCTAGTCACAATCAATTTGTTTATAAGCTGTGCAATACAGAAAGACTTTCTTATGACTCTGGGCACATGTTGGTCAAAAGTTAGGTCACTGTACACATAAGTTCCCAAATGCCAAACAACTGAGTTAGTTCTCAGGGGGCATTATCAATTTGGCAGTTCCCTGGAGTAGATGACTTCCCAAAGGATACAATAATGTATTTCTTGGAGTTTAGTTTCAATTCATGATTCTGGCAACAATTATTGTTTAGGACAAACCTTCCTGCATGATGGCTAAGTCATTTGGGTATTCAATAACTGCTCCTAGCTTGCAGTCATCTCAAACTTAGTTAGCCAAAGCCCTTTGGTATTTCCTTTTACTTTTTAAATGTATATGTCAAACAGAAAGTTTCAGCACCGAGCCCTGGGGACTCCATTGGTGGCTGGTCTCTTCCCCTATTTTGATCTCCTGCATCCTGTGAGCAAGCATGCATGTATACATTCTTTGATTCACCTTCCTGATTGTATTAAACTGATTGTATTAAATTATATTCCTTGTATAATACAGCACCACTTGTTCGAATGTGTTTGAAATTTGTAGTTTGGAACAGTCTTCTAGTAAGCAATGAAACAAAATGTATGAACCAATAATAACAAAACTGCTTAATTCAGAACATTTCCATCATAAAAGTCTACTTCCACACCCGCACTATAAATAGAATGACAGTAGTGTAAGCCATAGGCATCTTGCACAGATTCTCACACTTATTTTCAATTTCATTTTGTTTGGGGGGGGGGTGGCAAAAGGTCAAAAACCAGGGACACATTTTAAACATTACTTGTCTAATTTTGTAAAGTTGCTAGAATAAAATGTTGTGTTACCACCATGCATTTTACTAGTAAGACTTGAACACAGGACCCTATGTACTACAGTCAGCGTAGCATATCACTATACTAAATCAGAAGCTTCCTGAAAAATAGGAAGAATGAAACTTACTGGCTATCATTTAATGAATTCATTCCTCACTTCTCACCACAGCTCTCAACTCTTAGCACAAAAAACCCGGGGGAATACAAATGCAGTTCTCACTATAGCTCTCAACTCTTAGCTCAAAAAAAAAACTTGGGCGAATACAAATGCAGTTCTCACTATAGCTCTCAACTCTTAGCACAAAGAAATGTGTGCAAAGCTCACAAGTGGTGGTGGCTACGGACTTTAGGCTTTTTACCCTATACTTTAGGTACAGGGTTTGAGCCTATAGCCACCAGGTGTATTGAATGGGGGGGGCATTCACACACACACACACACACACACACACACACACACACACACACACACACACACACACACACACACACACACACACACCCTTAGTTTCCTACCTTACTTCATTCCCCACCAGATCGTCCTGCAGCAATATAGACCTACGTGTGCATTTCTCTCCTGAGAAACAGCCACATTATACAAGTACACAATGCAATATTTTTAAAACAATTCTCAATACACTGAAAGCAGCCATTTTATGAGTTACTGTCTGGCATCTCCATGATTCTACCTGACAGTCCACAATATTGTATGGCTGTTACATATAACTTGGAACATTGTCCTATTCACACAGAGGAAATATTTTGCTTCCTCACTGAAAACAACCTTTGGCATATTGCTTTCTAGCCCACAATGATCACATCATGTAATCCTCCATAGTGTATGCATTCTATAATATGGAATATATATCTTACTCCTAGAGAATAAATATATTGATATCTCACTAAATATTCCCACTAAAATAGTCTTTGGTAGGTGACTGCTTGGCTTCTTCATTTTTGTATAGGGTTATCTGCGATATATGTTGGGAAATTGTCTCACTCACATGCAGAAAGCAGTCTTTGATATGTTGCTGCATGACCCTCTTCCATTGTCTTAGAAGGTAGTTTCCCCTTCCTACTCTGCTTGTCATTTTTTTTAATTAGAAATAATCAGTCAATGCTCGACAGTATATACTGCTTACACTGTCCACATATTTAATTATCTGGCATCCTTCCAGTATCTGAGTAGCATTTGCTTCTCACTGTTCATTACCACACTGCCCTAATCTGTGTTAAAACAAATAAAAAAATTATGACTTTTTTGTATGACATATACCTCCAAACACTGCCCAGAGGTGAAATTATCTAATGTTCTGCAGTATTAAAGGCAAAAGAACATAAAAACAGAAAACCATCCCAGTTTCTCTAAGTACTCACTCACCTAACTGATGAATGGGTACTTGTAAGCCTTGATATCACTTGTTAAAGCAAGTAGGCAACTCATCCATCATACACTGTCTCCTTAAAAAGTTATATTTTATCCCAGCTTGAACAAAACCGTCTCCTTAAAAAGTATGTTATAGTTAAGTAAGATTAAGCAATGCATTATTTAATAGCTTTGATTGGTTGATTTGAATTGTGTGATTTTTTTTTAATTTATTTCTGATGAAGTTCATTATGATTCAAAGAATGAAAATGCTCAAACATCAGTGGTGATATCCTTTAAGCCACCAATGTTTTTGGAAATATTGATATCAGCTGCATCTCAACAAGTGACACGACTGCTTGCACCACATTGTAACAGGGCATGGATTTCCCACCCATGCTTGTTGTTACGTGGCAAGTAGAAAAGGAATATGCTAATTTGTAACATGCCATATTTAAAAAAAAATTTTTTGAGAATTTGAACATTTTAACAAGGGTGAAATCTGAGTTATCCCCATGCCTTGCACAGTTACATTCTCAACTGCTTGCTAAGAAAACTGGTACCTAGTCTTAACTGGTTAATTAGATGTTTTCAGATCTGAATAATGCAGTTAATTAGTTATTCTCAAATATTTTACTTGCTTTACAGGGGAACATGTCCCTAAATCACCTCAAAAAGTAAGGTCCAACAATGCATCTTGGCTGAATGCTGATTTAAAAAGAACATAAAAAATCAGGGATAGTACATGAAAAAAAAATCTCAAAAAAAATCAAACTTCCAAGAAAATTGGAATGGCTATGCCTTACTCAGAAATCAATATAAATCTAAAATAAAAACATGATAGGAAAAACTTTTAAAACAGACAGTCATTCCTTTTTTTTCACAATCCAGAGCAATTCTGGAAAGATGAACTATAAGAACAGATGATCTTAGATGTTGGTTGGGGAGGGTGGCTAAAAATTACTAGCCCAGAAGTAGTAGCAATCTGATTACTATGTGGCAGGATAGATGTATGGATATATTGATGGATGGATGGATGGGTGGATGGATGGATGGAGGAATGGATGGATGGATTCTTCTGATTCTATAAACCAATCACTACTGACTTGCGAGCTCTACATATAATCAACCTACCTCAACAGATCTGGACCTTCCTTATGCTTTGTCTCTGTAAGTGAAGTAAATACAATTCTTAAGAAAGTATTTAATCAAAGAAAATTGAATGCCAATGGGTGTGGGCCCAAAAATTACAAAGAGTGTAATTTAGTTACTACACCATCACCACATACATAAATTATTAATGTGTCCATTGCAACAGACAGTTTTCTAAATTGGTGGAAGGCTGCAATACCCTTTACATGTCGTCACCTTCTAAACCTTCTAACACTAACTGTTATAAGCTAATCTGCTCAGTGGTTACCTTTAAAGCACTTACTGCTAAAGAAAGCTATTACATTATTTAATGATATCTTTCTCAACATATTAAACACATTATCACCACTATGCAGAAAATTATTAAATCTCTGTGTTTGTGTGTGTGTGTGTGTGTGTGTGTGTGTGTGTGTGTGTGTGTGTGTGTGTGTGTGTGTGTGTGTGTGTGTGTGTGTGTGTGTGCATATATACATATATATATATATATATATATATATATATATATATATATATATATATATGCTCCCTCAATAACAGCTAGCTTCAAACCAACTATGAATCATCCATAAAAGCATGGAAGGTATGGTAAGATAAAAAAAGCACCCCAAAATTTACAAAACTATAGTCACCACACTATACTTCACAACCCTCTCTACTTTCCTACTCCACTACTTTCTTTTGTCTTCCCACTACCTTACTGTATCTAGTTCATCTCTGCTGACCTTTTCTCAACCTCTTTCTCTTTCCTCCCTGCTCACCTAAGCTACGCGAAGACACCCTAGCCTGTACTCTTGTTATAATCTCCTTCTCTCCATCCTTCTTCCTTCTATAACCATAATGTGAGCACCATCTCTCATACTAAAACATCACTCAATTTCCCCTCACTGTCTCTAATCATGTAATCTCTAATATCTATTTAAATATCTTATTAGGCTGTCTTAGGTCTCATTTATCACATACGTAACTATGTAACACAAAATATGACTATTGTGCTTTTCCTCACATACTTTCTCCAACTCATGTTATTGTTTTTCATTGGACTCTACTATGAAACATATGTTCTATGATTTACTCATTAAAGCATTTTTTCACTCTTATGTTTTGTAATGTAACATGATACTTTGTGATTTAAAATATATGTACTTGATTTTTGAAAGATTGTGATTGTGAAGCTTTTCTCCCCGGACCTCCCCGTGAAAATGGACACCTTCTGGCCCAATTGGACTTTCAAGGTAAACGAATGTCAAATAAATAAATACATTTGAGAAATTAATCAAAACTATCAAGAAAAATAGACAGACAATAATAAAATAATACGTAAACCACCAGCAAAGAAAATCCCAAATAGCTCAATAATTTGCTTAGACATGAAAGAAAACCACAAGCAAATCTTAAAAGGGTACCTTCTGTGACCTACTTTACAGAGGCACAGTAGGCTAATCTAATAGGGAGGCAGAAGCCAAATACACTCTTGCTAGGCTTATAAATGACCTAGAGCAGATAGCCTAGTATCTACCTATGAACCTATGAACCTATGTCCACGTGAAACTGGCTTTAACACTCCCTGTATTTTAAACTCACGTTTTATAAGTTCTGCTATAACTTTAATTAAATACAAAATATGCTTTAAATGAACCGTTTAAAATAAATACTCTTTCTGGTTGGATTTAGTGGTACCCAATATCATAAAAAATGGTAACTAAGCTAAAAATAACTACTGCGGCACAAAACAACTTACCCTCCAACTAATCACAAATTGCTGTTGACTCTATAGCATACCTAGTATCAATACTAATTAGACGTTCAGACAATCATGTTTGTCCATACAATGAAAATAATCTTAGATTGTTATATTATACAGACTTTGAACTTTAGTTAAAATTACTGACTGCAGATAAATATCTATATTATAGAAACCACAACAGAACCACATCAATACAGGTTAATACTTTTAATTTAATATATTGCAAGTAAGAGGAACATACTAAAAATGTATAACATCTAAACAACAACTTACTCTCCCTCACAAACCACAGCTTTAGACAGGCAAATAGTGCTGAAACAGCATTAATAACATTCAAAAATACGGTTAACTTAAAGTTATATGGCGCTTAGCTTGATCCAAAACTGTCAATACCATATCTCACCCATTACTGCTTATTAAATTAGCTAAAGTAGGTTTTAGTGATTTAATGATAAAATTGTTTAAAAGGTACCTTAATCTGCACACTCAACATACCCACCGGTGTAACACATATTCTTCTTTTCTACCTAGTACAGTAAAACCACTTCAAAGATCAGTCCAAGGTCCATTTCTGTTCAACATCTTTATAAATGAAATACATAAATATTGCATAAGACAGCAACATTATCCAGTATGCAGATGACTCTACCTTATTATGTTTAGTGCCCTCTGTAATTTAATTTCAGAAAATAGTGCAATACAAAATGTGTCTATAGACCAATAGCTTGTAATGTCACAAGTTTGTCTAAACACCAAAAAGACAAAGATAACACTCTTTACCTCCATTGCTTCAAAAGGAAACCATAAAGAAATGAAAACTATCTCGCAAAATAACAGTGCATTAGAATGAGGAATTGCAAATATGTTTGTAGGAGCCATCATTAACCAGCATTTAAAATTTGACCAACATAATTTAATTGTTAATGAAAAAAATGAAAAAATGTGGATCATTACACAAAGCTATACCATAACTTATAGGCTTCAGTCATTCGACTATTGCTTGACCACTCCATTGACCCAGCCCTCTCTATGTTCCAACTATGCTAATAAATATCCATTCAACCCACATAAAAATACAAAAAACTAAATATACAACACATTTCCAAAGGAGAACCTATCACTGTATCTGTCCTAAAATAAATAAATAAAATGTCTAGAAATACAAAGTACATTGACTCTCTCCCATTTAAAATTATCTCACAGCATCCTTTATATTGCAAGCATCCTGCCTTGCAACACTTAATTTGGAAATCTACTCCCGCTATATAACTACAGTCTTAAACAGAGCATTCCACTAGTACAGAAATCAAACAGTCTGTAGTGAACATTCCTATGTGGCAACTATGAAGCAAAAATCTGGAACTAATTACATCAAAAAAGAGCACATGTTTGTGCAGCCATTGCATTGACACATTTAACTTTCTGGGTGGAAAAGATTGCCCCTCCCATGGGTGTATGTGGGGGGGCCATCTTGCATTTCATTTTTGTTTTTCGTTTTTCATCAATGCAAGGTTATGACTGGATATTTGATAAAATACCTTGCAAAATGACAGTTCCATAGAACTGATATGGTATAACCTCATTCGGCTATAAATCAATAAGTTATAGTGGAAGTGCCTTATTTCCATGAGTATTTTACAGCATTCCATTTACTGCAGTAGTAGAAGGAACTCACTATATATTCCAGTCTGATCTCAACCTACATAGATAATAAAACCTCAAACAAGTACCCAAGAAACCTGCCTGTGTATTTATTTGTAAAGAAAAGCAGTCACATGTTGGAAGTATGTTAGACAGGTGAGCAAGAACCATTGTTAGCCAACGTAATCTGTATCTCAAGGCTTGAATTGTGCTCACTGTTCACCTGGATGTATAATGTTTAATGACAGAATAATACTTAGTCAATTTAGACGACTTCTAGTCACAGAAATACTTCTAAAACTTGTCTGATTTAATAGGTGGTATATTACATACAACATATATTGTATATGCTTGTAATCTAATCTTCTTGCAACTAGATCATGGCTTAAAAAAAGACTGTATGATCCAACCCACTTACTTGATGAATGAATGAATGAATGAATGAATGAATGAATGAATGAATGAATAAAAACATGAACATCCTATCTTCTTATGTAGTTGTGAATGAGCTCTTGTGATTCAGAAATCTCTGAACCTCCAACACTCACAAAAAGGCAGCTCAGAAAGTCAAGAAAATGATAATTTTTAATACGACATCTATAAATGTACCTATCATTCAGAAGGCCATTGTCTTTCTACAATTCATGGAAAATCTGGTAAAAATCTGGAACTTGGAATACATGAATACTTTTAAAAAAGAGATTTCATAGAATAAGGCATTACACACACCATATCACCTGTTCAACAGAGACACACACACACACACACACACACACACACACACACACACACACACACACACACACACACACACACACACACACACACACACACACCCTAGTTTCCTACCTTACTTCATTCCCTACCAGATCGTCCTGCAGCAGTAAATCACTCGCCCTGTACTTCATTCCGTTCTGCAGCCACTAATCCACACAAACACACACACACACACACACACACACACACACACACACACACACACACACACACACACACACACACACACAGTCCTGCAGCAGTAAATCACTCGCCCTGTACTTCATTCTGTTCTGCAGCCGATAATCCAGTAATTTCGTCCTACAGCAGTAAATAGCAAATTTCCTCCTCACTCGTATTTGAGTCAGCCAGAAATGCGTGAGCCCTTCTGCCAACCAGAAATGCCTTCAGCTCAATTCCGACAGACTGAAACAAAGAGAAAAAAAATCGGACGGATCTGCTGCAAAAAAGTGGGTCCTCCCCCTTCGCTCTATGGTTCCGGTGCCCATGCCTCCGTGTATTAATTGCCACATAAATATTACCTGTGTCTACTTTGTTTTGAATTGCAAACTCTCTGTACATGCCCATGATCTATGCACATAAGCATTGCTTGCTGTGAATATTGTTTAAGAATGCAGCCCTAGGTAGTTCTACAACTACTTGTGTTATTGCTGCACAGATATTTTCTACTTAGAGATTTGAAGTGAAGTAACTTAGGAGGGAAAAAACAAACCAGTCCTGGGTAAAGTGCCTCTTGAGATACAAGCCACTAATGTAAATGATAAAAACAAAAGAGGCTCTCCACGACTATGTTCGGCAACACTTTAATTCAAAACAATAAAAACAACAGTGTCCAAAACGATTCATCAGACTTCAACAAACACATATCCTGAACACATTTTTATACCAGTCACTATCACATTCAACCAATGACATTAGATGAATCATTAAACAATTAAAGTAGAACAATTAGTTAATTAAATATAAAACCAAATATACAATTAATAGTAGGCAGCAGATAAATGACCAAAAGCACAATACAGAGTTCTCCCTCAGTCATCATTTCATCATAAAAAGCCATAAAAAAGCCATAAAATAATTCTTAACCATAATAAATGATATATAAATGTAATATATAAATATATGAATATAAATAAATATATAAATATATAAATACATTATGGACATTATTTAAAACATATAAAAATGTATGCTATCATGGAAACTACATAAATATTTTATATTTTTTATATATTTCAAATATTATCTATGTCTCTCTTTAAAACCTAGAAAATGACTTAAAAAATCTCTCATCATAATAACATATATAACACATTGCAACATATACACAATATATTATATATCCATATACAGAGAATATATATACATATACATACATACATATATATATATATATATATATATATATATATATATATATATATATATATATACTGAATCAATGTTTATATGGTTTTGCTAGCAAAAATGGTTTGAGTGAGATCTTCTCGTTCAATCCATGCTCCCTACTTGCCTGTAATCTTATTATCCATTTATTTTCTTGTTCCTCTGTATAATTCCTAATGTCACCTAACCTTTCTGTTTTCTTAATCAATTCCAATACCATAAATTTAAAACTATGTCTAGATCCTGAAGTAATCACATGTTTAGCCAAGGCATTTCCTTCATGTTCTTTATTTATGGCATATACATGTTCCCTAACCCTCTCCCTTAAGGTCCTATTAGTTTTGCCCACATAAAATGATGCACATAATTGACATTGGGCTATATAGACTAAATCTCTTGACCTACAATCAGTGTACCTATCAAAGGTAAACTGCTTTCCATTATCAGGATGAATAAATTCATTGCCATTAAGCATATAGTTACCCCTTTCTTTGTGTATGTGTAATCCCTTGTCTATTCTCTTCATAGCAAAGAAGTCTTTTCAAAGATTTCATGTTCTTATAGGTGACATTAGGTTTGTCTCCCACCAACTCTCTCACTTTATCATCCACCATTAACATCTTCCAGTTCTTATTTATAATCTCTTTGATCTTTCTATTTCTATTTGTATATGGAATAACAATCCTATTCATCTTATTATTATATTTATTCTTATTATTCATTCGTTCACTCTTGTTATACCTAAATAGAAATGGTTTCCCTTTACTTGTCCTCTGTTTAGTATTTTCTGAAATGATGATGTCTAAATCCTGAGTATTATACTCTCTGTCTAAAAAGTTATTCTTCAACATACCTTGTCGTTCTACATATCTATTGTCATCAGTAACTAGCCTCAATACTCTCAAAGCTTGACTTTTCACTATATTGGGATAGATGTGTCTCAGATGCATGCTGCTATGGTGTAATACATTATTCCTCCAGCAAGATTTTCTATACAGGTCTGTTCCTACTGCATCCCATCTTTATTAATATATACATCCAAAAACTCTATCTGATGGGATGAACTTGCATATTCAAATCTTAGAAAATCTGATGTTACATTTATGTATGTAACAAAATCATTTAACTGATCTATTGTACCATTCCATATAAGGAAGATGCCATCCACAAAATGTTTATATAATTTAATATTCTCCTTGAATGGTGCGTCTCCAAACACATATGTACCTTCCCAGTAGGCCATGACTAAATTTGTCCCCATTGCCCCACCCTGTTTTTGTAAATAATACTTCCTATCATAGGTGAGAACATTATTATCCAAAACTATTTCCAATGACAACATATATCTCATAATGAGCTCTCTCGGGATACTCTTTTCTATTAATAAAAGCCTCACATATTCCATGCCCACTTGGTTAGATATAGATGTGAAAAGAGACACTACATCCAAAGTTACCAATATGTCATCTTCCTTATTACCCATGGAATGGATGTAGTCTGCATAGCTATACAAAAACTCTTCAGTGTCTTTTATTACAGATCCAATTTCATTCACTATGGGTCTTAATTGCTTCTCTAAGTAAATAGATAGTGGTTCTGTGACCCATCCATTTCCTGAGACTATCGGTCTCATGATGAGGGTCCATCAGATTTTTATGTATTTTCGGTAATCCTCTGAAACTAGGGATTACTGGTTTCTCAACTAAAAAATATTTATATAGATCATTATCTATCACATTACAAAGAAATAAATGATATAACATCTCATGCACTCCTTTAATTACTTTATCTAAAGACATAGCACTCAAAATCTGATATGCAGCAGCTTCCTCTAGTAAACCATTCATCTTGTCAATGTACACACATCTATCCAACACCACTACAGATCCCCCCTTGTCAGCTTGTCTGATGACAATTTCATTATTATTCTGTAACTTTCTGAGGGCTTCATTTTCATCATGACTCAAATTATAAAATTCAGGTTTGTTATTTGTACTCATATAATATTCTAACAAGTCCCTCTCACATGCTCTATCAAAATCTTCTAAAATCAGATTCACTTGCGGAATAAATGCAGAAGGTTTTTTTAAGCACATCACCATTTGTTTTGTTATTATCATCACCAAACAATAATTTTAAACTCAAATTCCTTACAAACATTTTTACATCAATCACAATGTCCGTGACATCTGCACACCCTTTATCTAATAAAGTTCTCTCAATATCAGTTAATTCATACCTGGAAATATTTATAGTTAGTCCTTCTGTACAGGACAAAGTACTTTCTTCTGGAACTCGTGTCTGTCCTCTGAACTCTTCCGTTTCCTCACCTTGTTCAACGGTGACCAAATCTGTTGTTCTGTTTGCCTTATGGGAAATGGCAAAGAATGGAAATCTTCCACTTCTACTAAGGCGTCTTCCATGAACGAGACACAGCCATTGTTAGCAACTCTATTGTCCTTCATTCTCTCCCCTCCTTTCTGTCGCATTTTCTATATGCACCACTGCAGTGTCTTTCACTGTATGTGAGCTACTTCCCTTTTCACCCACCACTATGTCTCTCATTGATGTTATCAAATTGGGACCACCTTTCTGTTTCATATGCAAATCACCATGTAACTTGAGCATAGGTATTTCTCTTGCTGTCCCTCTTTATATATTCCCTCGGCCAGGAGAAGACTTGTCCTCTACAGAAATCATTATAATCTCTTTCTAGTTTCTTTTTCTTATCTTGTAGTAACTTATTGTCTAACATTGATAATGTGGTTACTAAATCCTTGCGAAACATCTCCATCTCAGTAAACTCTAACATTGATTTTAGTTCTCTTTCCATTCTGTTGATTTCTTTGCTTAAAGTACTCTCAATCAGTCTGTATTGTTCAATCAACAACTTAATATACTCATAACTGGTCTCCAAGTTTAGTCTCTGCCACTTACTAAGTAATTCAGGATATGTAGTTCCGAACGTCGGCATCTTTAAAATTCTTAATCCTCTGAAGCTGAGACACTTCCATGTGATTCTTCAGCTTATGGAAGCTATTCTCTAGCTTCCTTGTCAGTTGTAGCACCTCCATACTCCGTACTGTACTGACTTGTTTCACTCCATCAATGTTCAATTCTTTCGTAGTCAGTTTCAAAAGTGGATTGTCATTCATATTTAAAAAATTACGAAACAAAGAACCATCCTCTATATATTCTAGCGTATCACCAACTTCAATTTCCATGCCTGTAGCCATGTCCCAGTACCGGTGAGAACCAATAACGCGAAACAGTAAGGAGAAAGCAAACCAGTCCTGGGTAAAGTGCCTCTTGAGATACAAGCCACTAATGTAAATGATAAAAACAAAAGAGGCCAACACTTTAATTCAAAACAATAAAAACAACAGTGAGCGCTTTCATGTTCCAAAAACGTTTCATCAGACTTCAACAAACGCATATCCTGAACACATTTTTATACCAGTCACTATCACATTCAACCAATGACATTAGATGAATCATTAAACAATTAAAGTAGAACAATTAGTTAACTAAATACAAAACCAAATATACAATTAATAGTAGGCAGCAGATAAATGACCAAAAGCACAATACAGACTTCTCCCTCAGTCATCATTTCATCATAAAAAGCCATAAAAAAGCCATAAAAATAATTCTTAACCATAATAAATGATATATAAATGTAATATATAAATATATGAATATAAATAAATATATAAATATATAAATACATTATGGACATTATTTAAAACCTATAAAAATGTATGCTCTTTGTTTCAATGCTATGTATGTTGCAATGTGTTATATATGTTATTATGATGAGAGATTTTTGAAGTCATTTTCTAGGTTTTAAACAGAGACATAGATAATATTTGAAATATATAAAAAATATAAAATATTTATGTAGTTTCCGTGATAGCATACATTTTTGTAGGTTTTAAATCAGGGGTGTCCAACCTTTTCAGTTGCAGGGGCCGCATTGAGTCAACAGAAATGGTCTGGGGACTACATGTAAAATATATCATGGTCTTTAATACAGAAACATTGCACTTCGCATTCAACAGAAGGTCCTGTACCGGGCGCAAGCAAATCAGCCAAAGAACTACAGCTACTTCTGTTTGTTTAAGAAATACAAGAAGCTCCATAGTTTAGCTTATTTTGATTGGCCCGCAATGGGTATACGCGGCTAAAAAAAAAGCTAAGCGGAGGCTGCCCGGGATTTCAACCGGCAGGGCGGGACTCAGGATCAAGCTGCTGATCTCAGGACAGTCCCGCCCAAATAGGGACGTCTGGCAACCCTGCAGACGAACAAAGTTGGCTGTATTGTAGGTGAATTTGAACAATTAATTAATTAATACAGGGCTAGATTGACAACTAGTGCAATGATTTAAATTTTCTCTTCTCAAAGACAGTATGGTACTCCTCCCAACATCCTTATTGCAAGAGACCCAAGAAAGGGGTCTGTACCTGGGTCCCCACCATGATCGACCAACTCAATCACCCTCCACTGCCAGGAATAACGTATACAGATGATCTCACAAATTTATAACCAGTTCCTGCCTCTGTACCATAACCACCACACATCTCATTTGAGAGCCAAAAAAAATTATATTTGATTCACCTCCAAACTACTACCGATTTCTTTTTAATAAAATCATCTTTATTTTAATTTTAGTAATATCTCAAATATCTCAAACTGACATCATCAAGCCTGATATATTTATAACACATTTAAACCAAACCTGATAAAATGAGCTGGACACATCCTTTGTAAGAATCAGCCTTAAAACATGATCTTACAGATAACAATTAATACCACTATAAAACCACTATAAACAAATACTATGTCCATCTCCATTTTTAGTGACACAAGGCTTTGAAAATGCAAAGCTGCCCAACGTAGTATGCAATAACACACAACTTATGATGTATTTGTATAATATTTATATATGGTCTCAATGTGGTTCAATCACTGCTTATAAAATCACGGGGAAAGTCAACTAAGTGCAGTGACTGTATTCTCTTTAATAACCACCTACAAATGTGACACTGCAAATGGTAGCACTCCAGCAGTCAGTAAATTTCTATCCCTTTTATTCTGATGCACAAAGCACCTAAATTCCACTCTTAAATTTTTCGGTTATAACACCTTAAGACAAACAGAAAAATACATTTTAACACTTTAATACTCCTGATTCTACAATGATGCAGTAATATAATTCAGCAAATAAAAGTGCTGCAGCTAGAAGAATTAGGTATGAAGTACAAAAATATTTAAAGTGAAACATCCAATGCACCTGCCATAAGTGACAGTGATGAGTTTCAGTCACAAGACCAGCAGTACATTTTAAACTTCTGCTTGCTTAAGAATCAGACATCTCGCATTTCAGGAATCAGACATCTCCCATTTCAGGAATCAGACATCTCCCATTTCAGGAATCAGACATCTCGCATTTCAGGTCATTCTTGTTCCTCTCTAGTACACAGCAGCTACTAATGCAACTGTTGCCTCTGTTAGCAATGTTCGAGTCATGCCAATCTTTAATGGGACAGACCATAACTGCTAAAGCTAAGAAACACCTAATCTACATAAAACATTTTAAAAATTTAAATAGTGAAATCCTGTCAGTGTCCCTAACTCATTTAATGTCAAACACTCTCTCACAGTCCACTGCCATCAATCAGCATATATCAGATAACAAAAAAGATTCATAGTGCCCAACAACATGCATGTGGTACCTAACAGTCTGTAGTGCTCCAGTCTTCTTTTTTAATACTAAAAAACAGATTCTCCCATTTAAAAATACATACATTTCCATTCCAAGAATAGTCATTCATTGTAGGGAAATCCAATCAGTTAACCTCAATCTTTTTTTGATATACTGTGTCAGCCACAGGCGTATTCGACATGAAAAGCACATGTATATGTGCTAAATAACTCACTTACCACACAAAGCTATAGAAACCTGATATCAAACACAGCATGGCCTCCATGACAAATGTACTACCAGCTTCAACACCAAGCAATATAACACCATTCCTGCTGGACTCGTACTGCGACACTACACTTTAGATTAGAATCCCTGCTCTCATTATTAGCGTATCCATTAAGGGAGCTGTAGTGACACCTATAATTCAATATTGTGCTTACTACATACTTAGCTTACTTGGTGTAGTAGTCGGTGTGTAAAAATTACAAATCCCTCTCTCTTTTCTTCAGCGCGATGCTGTCGTCTTCCCTCAGCTCTTCTTTGCCGCGAATGCAACTATCGGCCCGAAAACTAATGGAAGGGTGCACACCAGCTAAAAGTCATCCCTTCCTTTCCCGCAAATACATCTATCAGGGTGCTTTCAGTGACGCACCCAGCGTAAAGGACACAACCATAATAAAAAATGGAAAAAAAGTAAAATTTTAATTTAAGGGGCCGCAGGCCGCATGGAAGAGGTGTGAGGGCCGCATGTGGCCCGCGGGCCGCGGGTTGGACACTACTGTTTTAAATAATGTCCATAATGTATTTATATATTTATATATTTATTTATATTCATATATTTATATATTACATTTATATATCATTTATTATGGTTAAGAATAATTTTTATGGCTTTTTTTATGACTTTTTATGATGAAATGATGACTGAGGGAGAAGTCTGTATTGTGCTTTTGGTCATTTATCTGCTGCCTACTATTAATTGTATATTTGGTTTTGTATTTAGTTAACTAATTGTTCTACTTTAATTGTTTAATGATTCATCTAATGTTATTGGTTGAATGTGATAGTGACTGGTATAAAAACGTGTTCAGGATATGTGTTTGTTGAAGTCTGATGAAACATTTCACTGTTGTTTTTATTGTTTTGAATTAAAGTGTTGCCGAACATAGTCGTGGAGAGCCTCTTTTGTTTTTATCATTTACATTAGTGGCTTGTATCTCAAGAGGCACTTTACCCAGGACTGGTTTGTTTTTTCCTTACTGTTTCGCGTTATTGGTTCTCACCGGTACTGGGACATGGCTCCAGGCATGGAAACTGAAGTTGGTGATACACTAGAATATATAGAGGATGGTTCTTTGTTTCGTAATTTTTTAAATATGAATGACAATCCACTTTTGAAACTGACTACGAAAGAATTGAACATTGATGGAGTGAAACAAGTCAGTACAGTACGGAGTATGGAGGTGCTACAACTGACAAGGAAGCTAGAGAATAGCTTCCACAAGCTGAAGAACACACAATGGCAGAGGCAGCACATGGAGGCGTGTCTCAGCTTCAAAGTGGTACCGAGAGGATTAAGAATTTAAAGATGCCGACGTTCGGAACCACATATCCTGAATTACTTAGTAAGTGGCAGAGACTAAACTTGGAGACCAGTTATGAGTATATTAAGTTGCTGATTGGACAATACAGACTGATTGAGAGTACTTTAAGTGAAGAAATCAACAGAATAGAAAGATAACTAAAATCATTGTTAGAGTTTACGCAGATGGAGATGTTTCATAAGGATTTAGTAACCACATTGTCAATGTTGGACAATAAGTTACTACAAGATAAGAAAAAGAAACTAGAAAGAGATTATAATGATTTCAGGAGAGGACAAGTCTTCTCCTGGCCGAGGGAATATATAAAAAGGGACAACAAGAGATTTGAGACGAATGTAGTGCAACGAGGAAATACCTATGCTCAAGTTACATTGGCAGGTGATTTGCATATGAAACAGAAGAGTGGCCCAGCAAATGTGCAAAAAGATCTGACTGTAGACATGCCCAATGTGATGACATCAATGAGAGACACAGTGGTGGGCAAAAAGGGAAGTAGCTCACATACAGTGAAAGACACTGCAGTGGTGCATATAGAAAAGGGACAAGCGAATGCTGACCGACGAGATGCACGACAGAAAGGAGGGGAGAGAATGAAGGACAGTAGAGTTGCTAACAATGGCTATGTCTCGTTCATGGAAGACGCCTTAGTAGAAGTGGAAGATTTCCATTCTTTTCCATTTCCCATAAGGCAAACAGAACAACAGATTTGGTCACCGTTGAACAAGGTGAGGAAACGGAAGAGTTCAGAGGACAGACACGAGTTGCAGAAGAAAGTACTTTGTCCTGTACAGAAGGACTAACTATAAATATTTCCAGGTATGAATTAACTGATATTGAGAGAACTTTATTAGATAAAGGCCTATCATTCATACCTTCGAGGTGTGCAGATGTCATGGACATTGTGATTGATGTAAAAATGTTTGTAAGGAATTTGAGTTTAAAATTATTGTTTGGTGATGATAATAATAAAACAAATGGTGATGTGCTTAAAAAAACCTTCTGCATTTATACCACAAGTGAATCCGATTTTAGAAGCTTTTGATAGAGCATGTGAGAGGGACTTGTTAGAATATTATATGAGTACAAATAACAAACCTGAATTTTATAATTTGAGTCATGATGAAAATGAAGCCCTCAGAAAGTTACAAAATAATAATGAAATTGTCATCAGGCAAGCTGACAAGGGGGATCTGTAGTGGTGTTGGAAAGATGTGTGTACATTGACAAGATGAATGGTTTACTAGAGGAAGCTGCTACATATCAGATTTTGAGTGTTATGTCTTTAGATAAAGTAATTAAAGGAGTGCATGAGATGTTATATCATTTATTTCTTTGTAATGTGATAGATAATGATCTATATAAATATTTTTTAGTTGCGAAACCAGTAAACCCTAGTTTCAGAGGATTACCGAAAATACATAAAAATCTGATGGACCCTCCCATGAGACCGATAGTCTCAGGAAAGGGATGGGTCACAGAACTGCTATCTATTTACTTAGATAATCAATTAAGACCTATAGTGAATGAAATTGGATCTGTAATAAAAGACACTAAAGAGATTTGTATAGCTATGCAGACTACATCCATTCCATGGGTAATAAGGAAGATGACATATTGGTAACTTTGGATGTAGCATCTCTTTTCACATCTATACCTAACCAAGTGGGCATGGAATATGTGAGGTTTTTATTAATAGAAAAGAGTATCCCCAGAGAGCTCATTATGAGATATATGTTGTCATTGGAAATAGTTTTGGATAATAATGTTTTCACCTATGATAGGAAGTATTATTTACAAAAAGAGGGTGTGGCAATGGGGACACCCTGCGCAAATTCTTATGCGAATTTAGTCATGGCCTACTGGGAAGGTACATATGTGTTGGGAGACGCACCATTCAAGGAGAATATTAAATTATATAAACGTTTTGTGGATGACGTCTTCCTTATATGGAGTGGTACAATAGATCAGTTAAATGATTTTGTTACATACATAAATGGTACAACAGATTTTCTAAGATTTGAATATGCAAGTTCATCCCATCAGATAGAGTTTTTGGATGTATATATTAATAAAGATGGGGATGCAGTAGGAACAGACCTGTATAGAAAATCTTTCTGGAGGAATAATTTATTACACCTTAGCAGCATGCATCCAAGACACATCTATCCCAATATAGTGAAAAGTCAAGCTTTGAGAGTATCGAGGCTAGTTACTGATGACAATAGATATGTAGAACAACAAGGTATGTTGAAGAATAACCTTTTAGACAGAGGGTATAATACTCAGGATTTAGACATCATCATTTCAGAAAATACTAAACAGATGACAAGTAAAGGGAAACCATTTCTATTTAGGTATAACAAGCGTGAACAAATGAATAATAAGAATAAATCTAATAAGATGAATAGGATTGTTATTCCATATACAAATAGAAATAGAAAGAGCAAAGAGATTATAAATAACAACTGGAAGATGTTAATGGTGGATGATAAAGTGAGAGAGTTGGTGGGAGACAAACCTAATGTCACCTATAAGAACATGAAATCTTTGAAAATACTTCTTTGCTATGAAGAGAATAGACAAGGGATTACACATACACAAAGAAAGGGAACTTTCGCTTGTAGACATTGTAATCAGTGTAACTATATGCTTAATGGCAATGAATGTATTCATCCTGCTAATGGAAAGCAGTTTACCTTTGATAGGTACACTGATTGTAGGTCAAGAGATTTAGTCTATATAGCCCAATGTCAATTATGTGCATCATTTAGGACCTTAAGGGAGAGGGTTAGGGAACATGTATATGCCATAAATAAAGAACATGAAGGAAATGCCTTGGCTAAACATGTGATTACTTCAGGATCTAGACATAGTTTTAAATTTATGGTATTGGAATTGATTAAGAAAACAGAAAGGTTAGGTGACATTAGTAATTATACAGAGGAAAAAGAAAATAAATGGATAATAAGATTACAGGCACATAGGGAGCATGGATTGAATGAGAAGATCTCACTCAAACCATTTTTGCTAGCAAAACCATATAAACATTGATTCAGTATATATATATATATATATATATATATATATATATATATATATATGTATGTATGTATGTGTATATATATTCTCTGTATATGGACATATAATATATTGTGTATATGTTGCAATGTGTTATATATGTTATTATGAAGAGAGATTTTTGAAGTCATTTTCTAGGTTTTAAAGAGAGACATAGATAATATTTGAAATATATACAAAATATTAAATATTTATGTAGTTTCTGTGATAGTATACATTTTTATAGGTTTTAAATAATGTTCATAATGTATTTATATATTTATATATTTATTTATATTCATATATTTATATATTACATTTATATATCATTTATTATGATTAATAATTATTTTTATGTCTTTTTTATGGCTTTTTATGATGAAATGATGACTGAGGGAGAAGTCTGTATTGTGCTTTTGGTCATTTATCTGCTACCTACTATTAATTGTATATTTGGTTTTGTATTTAGTTAACTAATTGTTCTACTTTAATTGTTTAATGATTCATCTAATGTCATTGGTTGAATGTGATAGTGACTGGTATAAAAATGTGTTCAGGATATGTGTTTGTTGAAGTCTGATGAAGCCACTGTTGTTTTTATTGTTTTGAATTAAAGTGTTGCCAAACATAGTCATGGAGAGCCTCTTTTGTTTTTATCATTTACATGAAGTAATTTAGGGCAAAACCCATTGGATTGTTGTGGGAATCTAAGACCCATAGTATGTCAACATGACAGGAGTATATGACTTAGCAAAATGGATAACTTGTAGTAGTTTAAATTAGATGTAAGTTAAAAGGCACAGCTGTCTATATATTTTGTATCCTAAGGGAATAGAGTGTTAAATAAGAGCTGTGTTTCAGAATTCTGTGTGCTTCCTAAGCTGAGTGTTGAAGTTCTACTTTAAGGTTTCACAGCTGTAGTGTATTTATTACTTGTACCACCTAGTGGGGGAACAGAACCCACAGCCTTCTGCACCAAAGGCAAGCATATTACCTATTGCACTACTGAGCCTGCTCCTGAGTTGCTTGTTTGCTTTAGTGACAGGGGGTCTATCATTTTGGGAATTACTTTTTTTACTTTTGGTGAAAATTCTCCTCAGTTTATTGTAAAGCTTGGTGATATTATGGTTCCATCATGTGGATTTGTTTCTGACGTTTTTCTTCCATTTGTTCCAACATGGTACAGCAGCACCTATACAACTGTTTACATGCTGGTGTAATGTGGTGGTGTATATTTCCACATATACAGTGGAGTTAATTGGGTTTGGTGGGTATTTGAAGCTCGCCATTGTGTTACTTAGGAGTAGGTAGTTTGACTTAGAGAAATTTTAAAAAGTAGCTTGCGTGGAAGGAAGCTTTGTTTGTTTAAATCAGTTTCAATTTTATTTCAAAGGAGATAACATTATTGTCAGACTTAACAAATGACAAAGGGATGATGCAGGATACCCCCCACAAAAAAAAAAAAAATTTACTTTGGTAAAATAGTACATAAATTGTGGGAGAGAATAGCTGAACTTGTCAGGGCCATCAGAATTAAAGATGTCCATAATGCATTGTATAGGCATAGTTTAAACTGTGCCAATTTAAAAATATATATATTTTTTGTTATAGACAGTGAAATACAATGAAAGAGGGGGTGATTTAAAGCTTGAGGTGGAAAATTTGTAGACTATGTGGCAACTTAGATTAAATGCCACTCATCCACTGGGACGTAATGACAGTATTGCTATTCTTCCTATGCTTACGGCTAAAGCAACTTGGATATGAACGTGTTTCACACATTTTTATGTACACAAAAGGTCTTATATATATTTTCAAGATCTGTGTTTGAGTTCAATCTAAGTATAGGTTTAATTTTTTAACACCTTTTAGTAAAAAGTATTTTTTACATATATATTTTAGACTTTGAGTATATAACATTTTGTACTACAGTTTGTCATTGTTTGTTTAAATTTAAAAGTGCTGTGATGATATCATTGAATTTTAATTTGCTGGGTAATAGAATTTTATGTTATTTAAATGTTGTTTGTACTACCCAACAGTACTCTGATGAAGCTATTGTTATGGTGAATGCGCTTAGTCGTTGGGATTCTGTGCTGTGTCCTATTAAACCAGTGTTTCCACGTATTAGTTTGGATTTTTTTTATTTTATTTTCTTGGTTTTTGCTTTCTTTGAAGTGTTGCTTGGTTCTACTTTAAGGTTTAACAGCTGCAGTATATTTACTACTTACTACCACCTAGTGGGGGAACAGAGCCCACAACTTTCTGTACCAAAGGAGAGCATGCTACCTGTTGCACTACTGAGCCTGCTCCTGAGTTGCTTGTTTGTTTTAGTGACAGGGGGTCTATCATTTTGGGAATTACTCTTTTTACTTTTAGTGAAAATTCTCCTCAATTTATTGTAAAGCTTGGTGATATTATGGTTCCATCATGTGGGTTTGTTTCTGAGGTTTTTCTTCCATTTGTTCCTACATGATATAGCAGCACCTATACAACTGCTTACATGCTGGTGTAATGTGGTGGTGTATGTTTCCACATATACAGTGGAGTTAATTGGGTTTGGTGGGTACTTGAAGCTCGCCATTGTGTTACTTAGGAGTAGGTAGTTTGACTTAGAGAATTTTTAAAAATTAGCTTGAGTGGAAGGAATCTTTGTTTAAATTGGTTTCAATTTTGTTTCAAAGGAGATAACATTATTGTCAGACCTAACAAATGACAAAAGGATGATGCAGGATACCCCCAGATTTTTAAGCCAAGACCCATGACAAGTGAATACACTGACTAATTCTTCTAGGGTGTTTGTATTGACAAAGTCTCAGAATCTCTGTGCTTGTGCGGTGTAGGTTTCCCAGTCCATAGCGAGATAGTTTACATATAACTTAAGAGAATGGTACTGAGCGATTCAAGCTCCTGTCAATAGGCATTGTGGCTTTCTTGAGTCATAGAGGGAGTTCTATAGCTGGCCAATATGTGATAAGGGACCTTTCTTATGGTTATTTGGACATGAAGAAGCTCTAGTGCATCATGTGGCTTTACCAGCCTTGACGTGACTCTTTTCTAACTGAAGAGTGAGATGCTTCCACCTTTTCCCCCCTCCTGTGCAACTTGGCATTCTAAAAGAGTAGAAGGTGTTACAGGTCTGCACAGCTGGAATGTTCTCTGCCATTTAAACCACCTCTGAGTCACTGCATAGATGTCTGTATTCTCCAGGGTAAGAAAGGCTTTTAAAGAGTGACGTTTCTTTTGTTATATCATAACATTGTTACCACTCACTTGGCTTGTCTCATGGCTGAAATGGGTTCTTGGCAAAGCTCACTTACCACTTAACCAATTTAAACAAACAAACAAACAAACTGATAAATGCTGACATTTTTGGAAATTTTTTATTTGAATGTTTTTAGTACATGCATAATGCTGTCAGACTTCCAGATGCCATATATTGGAAAATGAAAACTAATCATATCTAACAAGGTTCCAGTTGATACTATGTGAAAGTAGCTGATTAAAAGTATTCAATCGGTGTAGAGACTCTTGTAGTTGTTTTGTGAACTCTTGGAGTTTGCATTATTTGAACATATTTGTAGAGGTTAATAAGGGAGTAGGTGTGCTTCCATACTTATCAGTTCAGAGACAATTGTGGGACGTCATATTCTGGTGGAGTGTGCAGACAGCACATTTGAGTTGCTATTTTTTAAGTGATGATTTATTCTTTTTCATGTTTGTGAAACAGCTGTTTTAAGTCATGTGAGCAAGAGGCGGTACGTTTGGCTCACTTGTTTGCTCTGCTATGCTTTAACATAGATAACCCAGGGTCATTTCATGTTCTGCTTTGGGATGTTTCAGACATATTTCAATTATGCCTTATGCATCTGGCAAGTAGTCATATAGCTAGGCTTTTGCTGTTAATATTAGTTAAGTTTTGTGTGATGTTACCCTTCCAACATTTATCTGTTGGTTTGATGAGGTGAGTTGGTTTGGAGTAGGTCATCGATGATTACACTGGAATCATCATTCTCTAGTACAAGATATTTTGGGAAAGTGGTTTGTTTCAGCAGCTTATTTATAACTGTTTTCTGGTTTTGATCATTTGGGGTATTGTGTTTAACAAAGAGTAGGGTAGTGTCATGGATATAAGGATGGAATGAGTGGCATGCTTTCTGTGTTTACATGTGTATGTAATGGCATAGAGTTTAGAGCACAAATTAGATGCACTGAATAATGAGACAGATGGGTATGATGTTTGCTGTGTTTTGTGGATGATAAGAGTCATGGCCATGTCAGAGTGGCAGAATTATGCCTGGATGGTTAGAGGAGGAAAAAATAAGGTGATGTATAACATGCTGGCAAGCACATTTGTTTATTTATTTACTTGCATATTGCATTTGGCTGCTGGGAAAGTCTGACTGCACATCACAGTATCCCTTTTCAGTGAAGGTTGAGGCAGAAAAGCTCCAATTAAAAAGAAAAACAATCAGCATACATACATTTGAAGAAATGCATGTGATAAAGGATAATTAGAAACCAAGGAAACAAGTCATACAATACATGTGAATATGAAGGTATGTAACGTATATAGTTCATAGGTTCATAGGTGTTTACTAGCCAAACAACTACAAGGGCCTTTTTAAGCCTAGCCATGCATCCCAAAACTCTGACAATTTTAATACCCTTGATAAGTGTAAGCATGGGCTTGGGAGATGAAACATTTACAGGTTACCTGTTTGCATTAGAGACATAGGTGCCAAACGAGGGATGAATTTCTGGTTTCCCATCCAATTATCCAAGTTTGGTTTAGGGAGAAACTCTGCTTCACATGGATGGGGAGCCTGTTCCATAGATGGGGTAGTCTCTGGGATATATACTTACCTCTCTAGCAGGTCCTATTTATATCACAGGCAAGGTTTAAGTCTTTAGAAAGGGTAAATATGGTACTGTTTGTTCTGTGGATTTGCAGGAGGTCCATCAGAGTGGAGTCTGACAATGCCCTTATACCAGGCATAGATCTCCCCTCAAAAGTCTATAGGAGACAGAATACAGGGATATGGCTTTGAGGTGGTCTGCATAGGACATATTACTTACCTCTGTATTCTTTTACTGAGGAACCTCTGCGGACATTCCAATTTTTGGATATGCCTGGTTAGGTACATACCAAAGAGGGCATTGTACTCAATGATAGGTCTGATGAATGCTGAATACAATGGGACAATGACTTCCTTGAACTTAGATGCCATACCTTTGTTTATAAGTTGTGCAACACAGAATGATTTCTGCATCACTGTAGACACGTGATGACCAAAGGCTAGATTACAACAATTCAGCTGGTGAATCACTTTTCTCCACCTCTGCTGGTAAAAAGTGGAACTTACTTCCTGCTGAACTTACTACTCTATCCTCCTTATCCCAATTCAAAATATCCCTAAAGAAATACCTAAAAATGCATTGGCTTTGTCCGTGTACAAACCCTGACTAACCCCAATCAAAACATACATTATATAGGAGAACCTTGCTACAAGAATAAAACTCTGATCCTTTAATGGGCTTAAAGGCTGGGGTGCCTTCTGTGCATAGTCTGCATGTTCTCCCTGCATTTGCGTGGGTTTCCTTTGGGTACTCCAGTTTCCTCCTACATTCTAAAGACATGTGTCTGGAGCATTTCTCTCAGGGCCTCCACTGAAAATAGGCTCTGTGGAGCCTAGTTGGACTTTCCCAGTCAACAAATGTTAAATAAATAAATAAATAAAAAATTAACTGTTCAGAATTAATTTGTCTCTCATTTACTGGTAAGATTTGAAATTAGGATGATATCATGTATGCTAGCCACTTTAAGGCTATGTGTTTCCCCTTTCATATGTAATCTCTAACTATTTGCCTTCTCAGCTATCAACTTCCAACCATTTCCTGTTTGTTCTTCATAAAAACATATATGTGTCTATATATTATTAAACAAATAGCAATGTTATTATACTTCAATGTAAAAATTTCACTGTATTTACCCTTGTTATGTATATTTGGAGCTTTTCTCTCCAGGCCTCCACTGAAAATGGACATGTATCCAGTCGGACTTTCCTGGTTAACAAATGTAAAATAAAATAAATAAAACAAATAAATTGCTATCTATGTGTGTCCCTAAGTTCCTGACTACTTGGTCAGTTCTAAGGGGTGTATCGTCAATATGATAGTTACCAGGGATGGATGACTTCCCAAAGGATACCATTATGTATTTCTTGGCATTTAGTTTTAGTCCATGGTTCTGACACCAGCTGTGTCAGCCCCTCCTGGAGAACATTTATGGCAGTGTGAGATTCAATGACAGCTCCTAATTTGCAATCATCTGCAAATTTAGTCAGCCAGAGACCACTGACATTGGCCTTGACTTCTGAGAAGTAAATGCCAAAAAGAAGCAGTCCAAGGACTGATCCCTGAAGAACTCCACTTGTGACTGGCCTCTTTGTAGAGGTGGACTCCCCAGTTCTAACTTCTTGGGTCCTGTCTGTGAGCCAGTTGGCTATCCACCGGGTGACATATGGGATTGTACCTAATCTCTTGAGTTTATTAACAATGCCTGAGTGGGCTATTCTGTCAAATGCCTTGGTCAGGTCAAGGTAGGCAGTGTGAATGATTTTGCCCTCATCCATTGCTTTAGTGACCTTCTCAAAGAAGTCCACCAGGTCGAGTAGGCATGATCTGCCCTTCACAAAACCAAACCAGGTTGGGTCCAGTGTCTGGAGGTTTACTACATCTCTATTGACCATCTCCATGATAATTCTTTCCATGGCTTTACATATAAGGCTAGTGAGACTTATGGGTCTGTAGTTTCCAGGGTCTGTAGATTCCTCACCTTTGTTCAGAGGGATGACTGTTGCCTTTCTTCATTCATGAGGCAAGAAGCCTGTTTGGAGGCTACAGTTAACTAGTAATTCCAGAGGCCCTGATAGGTCATGTTTCATGCTATTTAGAAGGCTAGAATGACTGACAACAATGAGAGATAAGGTTTTTAAATAGTTTAAAATAAAAGTAATAGCTTTGTTTATTTTGTTAGTCTAGTGTAAAAGTGGTTATATACAAGCTGTTAGAGATAATTTTAGGTTGCAGTATAAGTGTGTTGTTAGAAATACAGGTCAAGTGAAGTTATGCATTTGTAAAATCAGAGGGGTGGGCATTAAAGGTATAGCAGACAGTGGGGTATTAAGGTTAAGGATAGAGAGAGAGAGAGAGAGAGAGAGAGAGAGAGAGAGAGAGAAGGAAAGATATACATAGTTGTGATAGAAAGGGTTATGTGAGACCATGGAATAGGCTAAGGTAGGCTGAGAATTTTGAGAATAGGAGTGTAAAAGACTAAGATGGTGGATGGAGGGAGACATAGGAGCAGGGTAAAAGGGGACAGGATTAGTTACTTGATTAGTATAAGTTATGCTATTTTATTGCAAACATCTGGAGTAGGTTTTGATTTATGCTGATAGAGAGATTTGTCCACAATCACTGGATGCATTTATTTGTGGGATAGGCATGTGCATAGCCATGTCTGTGACATGTTGTTTGAGTTTTGATTTAGACTATCTTAACTTATCAATATGTCTATGATGGATTGGAATGGAATTCCATTTTTTTTAGCAACAGTTTGAGTCCAGCAAATTTCTTGCAATATTTTTGATTTGGAAGTGGCAATTAATGATTGGTCATTTGAGTGCAAGGCTCGATTTGGGGAGTAGGGATGTATGATGTGTTTTAGGTTGGGGCGACTGTCTCATTTGTGGATTAGCATGTGGGTTATTAATAACTGTGAATATGTTTGTACAGTTGATATTACAAGCCAGTTATTCTTAATAAGAGCAATATAACCATGAATTCTATTGGCTGATTGGCTGAAAATATGGCAGCCTTGTCATAACATAGTTCAGGTTTGAGGGATTCTGATGTAGTAAGGTTTATAAATATTAATGAGGCATATAGGAATGTTGGGAGTAGGTAGGTAGGTGGCTGGAATTTTAAATGATAGTTATAGCACTATAATCCATAAAGAAAGATTTATGAAGTCTAGGAAATCAGAAATGATAGCAATACCAGTTTGTTAACCAGCTAGGCCCACTGGACACACAGTCCTTTTTCCAGGGCAACCTAGAAGCAATGTCTGATTAATTTACTTGCTCAAGGTCACACAGCAGGCAAACAAGAATGGAGGGAATCAAACCCTGTGCCACAGGGACTACAGCTCACATATATTTTTATTAATTTAAAGAATGTGGTATAATAGTAAGTATTACCAACATCATCTGCCATTTGTTTGGTGTGACAGGCATAACTCTAAGATTTATGTTGTTGTTGTGTCTTTCGGCTTTTCCCGGTTAGGGGTCGCCATAGCAGAACTCCAGTCCGCTAATGATTGGCAGTAGATTTTTACGGTTTACTATCATTTAATCGAAGTGGACTCGGTCGAATGATCATATCATCGACCGACATCCTCGAAAACACACAATGACAAACTCCGGAATTGCCGAAATACATCTCGAATGCGACCTAGGGACGAGCTTTAACATGGGTCAAGATAGGGACGAGATTTGTACTTCGGCAGTATCGGAGTTCGACATTGCCAATGTTCGATGTTCGGGTTTCGCATGAAGTAGATTCGACCGAGTCCACTTCGATTAAATGATAGTAAACCGATTTTTACGTGCCGAGTTGTCAGCCCTGACGCACAACCTTCAATGAAGGTACGCCCATTCACTCATGTCCCCACACAGAAGACGCTCTAGCTGAGAATCGAGCAGGACAACGTCTTACTGTGAGGCGACAACGCTACCGCAGCACCACTACCGCAGTCTACATAACTCTAACATTTATACATTTCACTATATCTGTCCTGAAAGTGACATCCTTGTGACAGCTGTTACATACATGTTCCATGCCATGTGGGTCAAAGGCTAAGGATTGTGCTTGCTGTCACACTTGAGGGAGTGGGGGCAGTGCTAGATCATGGGCCTCACGGGCCTGGTACTGAAAATTGTAAGAGACGTATTCATGTGGTATGGCAACAGCAAAGGATTTCAGACTAAAAAGGGAATGAAAGCAGCAGGGGCCATTTCAGATGTGTGGGCCTGGAGCTGTAGATCCATCAGACCCCTTGTTGAGCCAGCCCTGAGTGAGTGCTACATAGCTGGACATTTCACAATAACTAGTAAAAAAGTGCATATTCCTTTTTGTCATTCTATTCTTTGTTTTCATTATTTTGATTTTTCTTCACTTAGTGATTTTTGTGAACCGTGTTACAAATATACCGAATGGCGATTTCTGAACATTCTTTTCTGACTTGTGTCTGATAGCAGCCTTAAAATTTATCAGTGTAGTCTATGTTCATGTACAATTCACAACCATGTAGACACTTTTTTTAAGTTACTGCACTACTTTTTAATAACTGACACAGTTCTTCATCAAATTCAGAATAAAGTTTTGAGTGAGGTAAGATTTATAAACAAAAATTCAGAACATGGTTTTAAATGAGGTAATTTCTGAAAAAAAAACAGATTATGTCATTTTGTTCACTCTTTTTATCCCTTAGAATATGCTAGAGTGTTATGGAAAGACAGCTTCCCAACTTTCAGTGTATGTGAACTATGACCACATTATGGGTACATATCTGATGTCATTCTAGAATTTCCAGCACACCTTAGCAAATCTCTTTAGGTTTCACATATGTATTTCAGTAATTTTTGTTACTCTAGCTGAAAGGATTGTGCACAACCATTTTAACAGTTATACGTCACTGTGGTACAGTAAATGGACAAGTAAAACAAAATCCTTTAAAACTGAGACATTATTTATATGAATTTCTCATGATAGTGTCAGTCAAGATATCCACCTCCATCTGTACCTTCCACACTGGGGATTTGTTATTCTGTTCCTAGTTAATTAGAACCATCTGTCACCTCTGAACAACAAGAATGATGATTCATTCAAATAAATCTTCCAGGACCTTCACTGAAAGTTTTTGCAACTTACTATAGGGATGAAAAAAATCTATTTTGGTTATCTTAGTGGTACCAGATGAAATGATTTAAGTATCAAAGGAGATGTTTAGGTTTTAATTTTATTCACTTATTTAGGTAACTGAACTGGTCATTATGCAACATTTTCAATAGCAATCCAGGCCCTAAGAGTAAAGAAAAATATAATATATAATAAATAGTTTACAGTACTGAATTAACCAGCATGCTTTTGGAATGAAAAGCCACAGAGGCATGGGGCAAATGTGCCAATTCCACACTGAAGCTGAATGGGGGGTGGATCAAATCATGGATAATGAGTCTATGAAGGAGATGTTAATGGATGAGCTACTGTGCTGCATTATGGCAACTGCCCCTCCCCCAACAGACAACACAGACATACTGACACACACTCACACTTACACTTAGATGCATTAATTAGCTTTGCACTACATCTGCATATATATATGAACTAAGAAATATATACCATGACAGTTCAGACTTGGGTCCATAAGTAAAATAGTCTTAGTAGGGCAAACAATGTTTACATATAGGCTAAAGACATGCATTCCTCTTTTATGTGAAACTGAAAATAAGATTCACCTGTGACTTTCTAAAACACGCAATGTCTCATTCCAAATGGTGGTGCAGCGGTTATCATTGTTGCCTCATAGCAAGAGGTTCTCTGGTTCAGTTCTTGGCTGGAGCGCCTTCTGTGTGGAGTCTGCATGTTCTCCCTGCAGTTGAATGATGTTTTAAAACATGCAGATAGGTGTGTGTGTGTGTGTGTGTGTGTGTGTGTGTCTTTGTTGAAGGCTGGGTGTTGGGCTGGCACCTTGGCACTGTAAAAATCTACTACCAATCATAAGCAGACTGGTGTTCTGCTGTGGTGACCCCTAACTGGGAAAAGCTGAAAGACATTGCTAATATCTCCTATACCACAGAAGAAAATGCTTCATCAACCGAGTGAAGTCAGGAACAAAACAAACTCATACTTTAAATCATAAAAGCACTGAAGTTAAATTAATATTAATTTTCATATATATTACAGTACTCATTTTTGAAATGTTTGAAGTGTATTTTTCTTTTCTTGAGGTTTTAAATTTTGAGAGCATTATATCTCAGTTATAAAGCCATTCAGTGTTGTACTGTATATTCACATATTATTGTATTTCACATTATGAAATGCATTAGTCATAATTTAAGGGCTGATGTTACATTTCCAAATTTCAAGGACATATAGTCAAGGAATTTATTTATTTTATTTATTATTTATTTTATATTTTACATTTGTTTACCGGGATTATCCACTGGGCGGTAAAAATGTCAAAAATAAAACAATACAGAATAGGTACACATAACCTTAGCCTAAAACTTACTATTAATAGATTAATAATATATACAAAATGTTTGAAGACATGTTCATATACAGTAAGGAAAAAGGAAAAAAAAACAAAAACAACCCCCCACCCCCACAAAAAAAAGTAGCAGTGAATAAATACAACAGGTATATAATTGCATTTGAAACATATCAAAATAGCAAATAATTGCAAGAGTTAATATCTTGAATAACTATAGATATGATTTTCAGATAAGTAGGTAAAATAGTTCAGAACTAGATTGGGAGTGAAAAAACATAAGCCAATTATAACTCAAATGCATATGAGAACTCCTCATTTGTTGGACTATAACTGAATAGTAGTTGATAGGTTCATAGGTGTTTACTAGGCTAACGACCACAAGGGCCTTTTTAAGCCTAGCCATGCATACCAAATCTCTGACAAGTTCTGATACCCTTGGTAAGTTACAGCAGTTTTTCTTTTTTTTCTATCAGAGGTAAGACATACTGCTTTTTGAAATATGCCATATCGTTGAGATAAAAAGCAAACATTGCCTGTTGTAGGAATACTGCATAGCATTTTCTAGCTTAATACGCATAGAGAAAGAAAACGGAATATTTTGCAAGAATAAGTCACACCCTCAAAGCTTTTGGACTGTGGGTTCTGCAGTGTTTCCATTAATACCTGTGTCATATGAAGAAATGATATAATGATTGCACATCTTCCCATAGGGCCACATTTCAAAGTATAATGTTCTTTGACAATTGTCAGAGTTCATATATGACCCAGGTTACATCAACAGACTGTATAGCACCTGTAATTTTTCCCACAGGGTCATATAGCAGCATGGAAGCTAATGTAATAGTTTGCTGTGTTTCTGTAAATTTGATTATCACATGGAAAAGCCGTATTATAGTTTGCGCTGTCTTTGTGCAACACTGTTTCATGATATAAAGCTGAGAAATTTTTATCAAAGTTCCCACACTGTTCAGCATTATGCAAGACTTGTACAATGACTCTGCATGTGGCCGCAAGGTCCATGCAATATCACAAAAGTGGTTTCCCATAGGGTTCTTATCAAATAAAAGATGCTTCTCGTTGTGTTCTTACAGAGTGCATTTCACAATGAGACTGTTTATATGTCATAAGAGATTAAGCCAGTCATCAGCAAATTATCTTTATCTTTTAGATATGCAAAGAACTTTTTTATCTTTGTTTATACATAGTGCCACTTTGAGTGAGTCACATAAAAAGGGCAGTGTCTTTCAGCTATTAGCAAGCTTCTTCTTGTAGTCTGGGGTTTGATTCCCTAAGGGTCTGTTTGAGTACTTTCCTGAGAAAGTCACTTCACTAGCTAGTGATCATTGGCTGAATCTGAAAAAGGTCTATCTGAATCAATGTTCTACTCTGGCTAATAAGTAAAAATAGTAAGTCTTATATTTAAAAACAAAGAATGCATTTAAATACCAGAGAAAAAAGTATTTTGTGGTCCTGTTGTAGACTATGGTACATAAGAAACATAATATTTATCATCTTCTCATAGGGACATATATTGCATGAACAAACCTTAGAGTTCCAGCTGGGTCTATAGCACATGAAACAATATAACAACAATGTTTCCATAGGGTTTCATATAACACAAATTAGTCACATAAAGATCACATGGGCTATTAGAGGATCCTGTGAACCAAAACAAAATGTGCAGTGATTCCCCCTGGTTGTCATAAGAACTCATGTCACATGAAAAGCTGCAAATAGTGATAAGGAAATTCCTAGTTGAGAGAACTTAAATATTACATACATATACAGGAAGAGACCCGCGGTGGTGGTGCTGCGGTGGCATTGCCGCCTCACAGTAAGACGCTATCCGGTTTGATTCTCAGCTAGAGCATCTTCTGCATGGAGACATGCGTGAATAGGCATGCCTTCGTTGAAGGCTGTGCATCAGGTCTGGTAACTCGGCACGTAAAAATCAACTACCAATCATTAGCAGACCAGAGTTCCGCTGTGGCGACCCCTAACCGGGAAAAGCCGAAAGACACAAACAAACATATACAGGAAGAGGAGAAGAAAAACAGACAAACAAACAAATTCTATACTGTTGTAACTAAATGCAATAGTCCCTGTTTATAAAACAGTAATACATATGCTGTCTAATTATTTGAAATTATGAACTTCTTGAGATAGGTAGGAAGCTAAGTTCATATAAAAATCCCTCTGCATATTCATTCATTATGCGTGTGCTAAATTCTCTCTCTCTTGTTCATACCAAATTAAAACTTGAGCCCCCCCAGAAATAAATTAATATTATATTTCTTCATGCCCAGGCAGTTTAGTTGAAGTTTATTACTTATAATCATAAATTAAGCACTATGTTATAAGGCATGTTGCACATTTCCAGATGTGACTCATACTAAAGTCTTGAAAGGAAACATATTTCTTCTGTATTATTTCGGTCCCCCAACTTATTAAAAAAAACAGACTTTAAAAAGCTTTTAATTGTTACAGAAATGTGCAAATGACATTTACAACTAAGGGAACACAGGATGATTGGCTTTAACAATTGACTATGTAGCTGGTGTCATATCAGTAAAATGCAATATAAGTTAACTTGGGGTGAGATGGTTAACAAGCCTTCCTGATTTACCAGGAATGATCAGCACCTCTCTTATCAAGGTTCTCACATTCTCACTAAAGCCTTTGCTGCCCCAAAGTGGCTTTTTAGGCAGAATCCATCCAATGGACATTCCACCTTATTAAATTCTAACAGGAAGCACATTAATGTGTCTCTACTCAGTGTTAGGAGTCTAAACAAAAATGCCTGAACTTGAGGTTTTCCTGCAGCTTGAACACATTCATACATTAGTAGTTACAGAGACATGGTTTCAAAGCAATGATAACACTGCCTCTATCCATGGGTGTAGCGTCACACATCTTCAAACCTACTGGACATTGTGGGAGAGTGCCATGCATATCATCACTTCATGACATATTCCTAAGACACCCCATATGAGCTCTAGATGTCAAAATCCCTATAAACAAGACTAATTTCCAATTCATAGTAAGCTACAGAACACCCTCTGTGTTCTCTTCTAAGTATGATATCTTAACACATTAGCTGAAATTCCCAGTAAACCCAATAGCTTTCTACTGGGGAACTTCAACTATCTCTCAATAAACTGGCTGATCAAAACTGCCAATGGTAGGTATGCCTAACACTTTGTTGGTATTATAAATGCTAACCATCTTTCACAGATTATTAACCAACCTACTAGGGTCCCAGATATCTTTACTATAGTCCTTACAAATTTGGTCACTTTGTGCACATCTCCGTATGTATCATCTTGCCCAGAAATTAGTGACCTTTTCCTTTAGAACTGGTGGTACTTCCTCTGTAAATATCTTTGTGTTTAGGGACTTCTCTAAAACAAGCAATCTTCAGTTACTTGATGACCTAAACCAAACCTATTGTCATCCTTGTCTGTTGTATTCCATTGCTAAAGCTGCTACATGTGCCTCTGAATTTTACTCCCACTTAAATAGCTGTATTTGTAAGGCAGCCCCTATCTGCACCAAATATAATGACAAATTTAAAAACAAGCACTTATGATAGAATACCCATATAAAATAATTGTATTACAAGAGAAAGAATTTGCTTAATGCTTATAAGAGGTCTCATTCTACCTCCCTAAAAAGCACACTTATGCAAACTGCCTGAAGGGAACCATTATTAATTTATTTATATGTATTTGTTTTCAGATGAAACCGCGGTGGTGCAGCAGTAGCGTTGTTGCCTCACAGCAAGAGGTACTCCCGGGGAGTGCCTTCTGTGTGGAGTCTGCATGTCCTCCCCGTGGTTGGGTGGGCATTAGAAAGACATGTGCAAATGGGCGTGCCTTTGTTGAAGGTTGGACGTCGAGCTGGCACCTCGGCGTTCGTAAAAATCTATTGCCAATCATTAGTGGACCGGAGTTCCGCTGTGGTGAACCAGGAAAAGCCGAAAGACAAACAACAACAACATATGTATTTGTTTTTGGGGTAGAGCACTGATCTCCATGGGCCTTTTTTAGACTTAGCCTGAGAGTGACTTGTGACTTACTCGGAGTTACACAGTTAGCAATAGAGACTTAAGGAGTCACACCTTGTACCACTGGACCATAGGAAATAACTCATTAACAGTTCCTTAATTCTCTCAACCAACTGCCAGACAAACAGTAGGCAGAGCATTAGGAAGCTCAAAGCTGAATGTGCACTTAAATAACCACTAAAATAAAAAATAACTGCTAATCTCTTTTTTACTATGTCAGGAAGTTAAGAACTAACATCCAACACTGTTCAGAACTAGTCCAGTATACTGTTGCATACTCTGACACCAAAGAAATAGCTGATATACTGGTTTGGAAATTTAATGCAAATTTTATAGCACCCACAGTTACAGTTACTCTATGGATTCCACAATCCCAACTACCCTCTTGAATTATAATGGAACAAGTTCGCTGAGCCCCTCAAAAGCTAAGAAAACCTCATCCATTAGCACTGATAATATTATGGGTTGTCTGATTATCAGTGCTAAATATTGTTAATCTGAACCCCTACTTAAGCTCTTTAATCTATACCTTACCACTGGATACATTCCTGAAGCCTGGAAAGTAGCCATTGTAATAGAGTTACACAAGGGTGGCCTAAACACATACTCTGGTAACTATAGACACATTAGTCTCATTAGCCTCATATGTAAAGCTATGGTGTGTATTATCTCTAGTCTCATTAATCTGGATAGTGAAACTCCCTTAACCCTGAATCATCATCAATTTCACTTTGTCAAATGAAGGCCCCACCTCTTAAACCTCATTAATTTCTTTGGAAAAGTAACTGATTCAGTGGATAGCAGTTATGCAGTATATACAGCATATGGACCTGGCTATGGTCTTTGGCACTGTTCCCCACAGAGTCATTATTGACAGATGTGTACATCTGAATGTAAATCCTTATGTTGTTAAATGGATGGCTAACTAGTTGTCTGACAAAACCTATGTGGCTAGAGTTGCAGGTGCCACTTGTAAATGCAAAAATATTACCTGTGGTGCACCGGAGGGCTCATTGTTAGGTCTTGCCTTACTTGTCATCTGTTTCTCAAACCTTCAGCATTCCTGGCCTATGGTTATCTAAGCCTGCAGACATCTGTAAATAGGATGTTGTTTTTTTTTTTTTTTTATTTTCAACCGACTCACAATTGCTCCAACATGGGTTAGGCCAGATTAACAACTGATGCAAGGACAATGCTCTGAAATTAATGATGAAGAAATGTAATATAGTTTAGTTTGGTAAACAAAACATTTTCACATATCATATAACAGTCACAGACATCCATTTGGATACTGTCATAAGGGATCTGGGCAATCCTGTTGATAATTCCTTATCATTTGACTATCATGTCTCCACAGTAGCTCTCTCAGTCTCTTACAAACTGTTATATCTAGATCTGTACCTAGACTTTCAAGCCACGAAAGACGCAACACTCTTTGAGCTCCTATTCCTTCACAAAAAAGTGGTATCTCAAATATCCAGTTAAAGGAACTGAACCTCAATCAACAGATAAAAAAGAAACATTAGTATCCTTCACTTCTGGAGAAAACTTTCACTACAAGCAGAGCAGCACAATTGCCACCTGCAAAGTAATTTTAGATAGTTGGATAGGTAGCAGCAAATTCTCTCATGGCCTATCTTGTCTTGCCCTCCTTGAGGCTAGATGGAACTACAGAATATTTTTTTGTAATTTTTTTTTTGCTACTTTTGTAATGACCTGCAGACTAATTTCCTAGTACTTAGTTATGTATCTGTGAACCTAAAGAACTGTAATTGTGGAAGCTCTTGTCATAAAGAGCACTCTTGTTTTGAAGCTCCATTGTCTTGTAGGTCTTTGTGAAGATTATCTCATATGGACAAAGACTAGTGTTTACACCTTTTTTACTTCCACCCCTTTCTCACTCATAGAAGATTAAAGAGTGATCTGGTAGAACCATTCAGGGACGTACATAACATCTATGTGGTTGCATAGGAATGAACGTGCATGCTGGAACAAGAAGTCAGAGAAGCTGGGGAACAGAGTCAAAAAACAAATTCAATATTAATTTTAAAAGACACTGGCTTAAGAAAATATAGTAAGAGAGCAGAACAAACTTTTAGAAAACAAGATATGGAGAAGCATTAATGCTTTAGAACAGAAGAAGAAATTAATTCAATGAAATACATGGCTTTAGGTTGGAAGAGATGTGAGATGACAGTAATAAGCATTACTACCTAGCTGCCAAACCCACTTAGCACAATTCTCACAGGACCAATACCAGATAATGTTTGTGAAAGTTTGAAAGTTCACATGAAAAAATATGTTGCTGTAGCTATTTAGGTCTTCATGGGCCTTGCTTGGTCTGTCCCAGAACTCTGTGCCACATTAAGTTGGGTATGCTATTAGAGTTCCCAAACTGCCCCGTAATAAATGATAAAGGTATGTAACTTTTATGTGTGCCCATGGAAGCCATTGTCACATAAAAAAATTATGAAATGTAACTTTTATGTGTGCTCATGGAAGCCATTGTCACATGGAAAATTTATGAAATTGTTATTGACATTCTCAGTGAGCACTCTAACATTTGTCTCAGTTAACTATGATTCCATGTCAGTGTAAGAACTGTGAAATGGATCTGTGATTTCCCACATGGGTTAAAAACCTAAGTAAAATCTGTACATTGGATATATGGACTCCCATACACTATAGTGCCATTCTAATACATTCAACAGTTATCTGTCACATTATGAAGTGGTACACTGGATGTGTTGGCTCCCATGGGGCCCCACAATGCACAAAAAAGCTGTAGCATAGTTGTGCAAGTTCCAAAAGAGCTCTATTACTGCTAAAGCTATGGAATATTTGTAGAAGTTCTAATAAACCCATATTGCTTGCACATAATCTTTAATGAAGTATTTTTAAACACCTTTATTGAATTATCACTTGTGACAGAGGCAAATTTACCTTTATACAAAAGTAGTCAAACTGTATTAAGAAATTAACATTTACAAACACTTCACATATATTGCTATATATCATATAACCTAAGCAACATTACAAAAATTATTAAATTCCTGCCCCTTTTTTAAAACAAGAAACATCTTTATTAAACCATCACTTATGACATAAGCAAGCATACAAATGAAAACAAATCACAACAACATAATCCTAGTTGCAAGCATTTTACATTGCAAACCATACTGACACGACACACTCTCAGTTGCAAACATTATACATCACTTATAATTGGGTCTATATTTACCTTATCGAAAAATGTCTTCATCGAATACCTCTTTGTCAACAAATAAACAGTGAACTCCCAAATCTTCAAATGGCCACTTCAGGGATTTTTTTCCCCAGGGGGGGAAAATGCTTATTTATTATTCAACATTTGTTTATAAGGAAAGTCCAACTTGGAATGAAGCCAATTTTCAGCAGGGGCCTGGGGAGAAGCACTCCAGATGCATGTGTTTGTAACATGGAAGGAAAGCCAGAGTACCCAGAGGAAACCCACACAAACACAGGGAGGACATGCAGACTCCAAACAGAAGGCAACCCAGCCAAGAATCAAACTGGAGAACCTCTTGCTATGAGGCAACTATAATACTGCACCACTGCTCTGTCCATTTGCTGGGAATTTGCCCTTTTCCCCACTGTAGTGCAATCTTGGAGTTTGTATATTTTGATGGGGGGTGTGGGGGGACATAGCTCCCCACTTTTTAAGGTTTGAAAGTTTGTTTGGTTTTTGGTTGGCTAAGCAATGTTTTTCCAGTGGGAAAAAAAAATTAGCTGAAATGGCCATATGGAGATTTGGGAGTTCACTGTTTATTGGTCGATGAAGAGGTGTTCGATGAAGACATTTTTGGATAAGATAATGTAGACCCCTTATAATCTTTCCAATCATTTTCAGTCAAACATTACATAGCTCATTTAACTCCTGCCTCCTTTTAAACCTAATTTCTCCCTTGTATGTATTGTGCCTACAATTCCCATTTTTCTTATGTAGCTTGCTCCTACCTTTATCTAAAAATCTCAATTCCAGTTGTTTTATCTTTGTTACTATATTCACTACTTCTAATATAGTTGCTTTAGATTTTGATTTCCATTTTCTAGTAATTGCTTTTTTTTTGACAGCCACCATAATTAGACACAGCACCACCTTACAATGTCTAGGCAATTCTGATTCTGTATAATAGTAAAAAAAAATCATCTTCTTTGTCACACCAATCTCCCCACAGAGCATCCCTGACAGTGCACCCCACAGAGAATCCTTAAAGTTTGCCAACCCACCGCACTCACACTCCACGAACAAGGTGGTTTGGGTGAGTTACTGGAGATGTTTATGTTATCAGAGGAGGAAATTATGGTAGTGTCATCTGTGTTTTGGATAATGGAAGTAAGGGGTGATGAGGTGTGAAGTTTGTTGGTGAAAACATTGAAGAGTAAAGATCCAAATATGGATCCTTGTGGTACCCCAGTTGTGAAAGTTTAATACTGAGATAGTTTATTTTGCCATTTAATGCATTGTTGGTGGTTGGATGGGTAGCTTGCAGACTATTGTAGGGACAGCTGATGAAGAAGGTTGTTCTGGGACACTGTGTCAAGTGCCTTTGATAAGTCTAGTAGTAAGACAGAAGTGATATCACCAGAGTCAATAGATTTGGACACAGTGTCCATGAATGAGATTAGGGCAGTAGTGGTGCTGTGTGATGGGCAAAAGCCATGTTGGGTAGGGGTAATTAGTTTATTTTTGGATGAGATGGTGAAGTAATTGCCTGTGTATTTATTTTTCAAGGAGTTTGGAAAGAGGCGAGAGGACGGAGATTGGTTGATAACTGGATAGATCTTTGGAGTTGCCCCATTTACGTAAAGGAGTGATGATAGATTTTTTACAGAGGTTATGGACATTGGGCTCTGCTATGGAGTATTTATAAGGATCCTGACAGGATATGCTATGGTTTCTGCAGCAAGTTTTAAGTATTCAGAGGGGAGGTTGTCAGAGGAGAGGGAGCACGGTTTTAGTTTTTGAAGTAGTTTTAAATGAGAGAGGTAGGGACAGGTTTAAGGGAAAAGGGGATAGAAGATGTAGATGTAGCACTAGTTTGTTGAGGAGTTGAATGTGTTTTTTGTTTGTGCAGGAGCTATGAGATAAGGGTGGAGGGGGATCAGAGTTAGGGCTTGAGGTAGTTGTGGCAGTAGGATTTGTTAACAGTTTGCTTATGCTATCTATAAAATGAAAGTTAAACAGTCTGGCTATCTCTGAGGGAGTTTGTTTAGAGCCTGGGGTAAGAAGGTTTGAGATGCATTTCCAAAATTGTTTTGGGTTGTTTTTGTGGTTTACCATTTGGTTGGAAAAGTTTTTTTTTTTTTTTGTCTAAGTTCACTAACTTTTTTCCTTTGCTTTGTAACTGTTTATATTTGATTAGGTTAGCATTAGATTTGTTATTGTGCCATTCCATCCAAGATTTATCTCTATTTTGTAAATGTTGTTTGGTATTCTTTGTTAGCCAGGGAGCAGTGGTAGTGTTGTCGCTTCACAGCAAGAGGTTCTCTGGTTAGATTCTTGGCTAGAGTGCCTTCTATATGGAGTCTGTATGTCCTCCCTGTGTTTGTGTGGGCTTTCTCTGGGTACTCTGGTTTCCTCCCATGTTACAAAGACATGTGTCCAGAGTGTTTCTCCCCAGGCCTCTGCTGAGTACTGGCTTTGTTCCAAGTCAGACTTTCCTGCTAAATAAATGTTAGATATCATTACATATTTGGAATGTGAACCTCACAGTCAAGCAGTATAAAACCATTATTTCTTAAATGTTAGGAGGTTGTCTAATATTCTTTTGGTGTGGATGGGGGCTAGGCTGTCGAGTGTGTTTAGAAATACATTGTTGAAGTATTTAAGGGCATCTTCTAATGGTAGTGTTTTTAGTATGTCAACTGGTTTGGGAGTTCAAGACAGTTTAATTGTTTTAATACAAGGCAGTGGTGTATTTTATAAGGTTGGCTGCACATTTAGCTATTTTGTAGTAGCAGGATGCTAGTTTAGTTTTATATGTGGAGTTGATATTTGTAAGAATAGGGGATGCATATACTAGAGAAGGAGAGGGAACTGAATTTTTTGAGGTTTCTTGATGGAATGAAGTATGTGGTGATCAGATTTGAGGTTGTCATCTATTATGACTCTGGGTGGGTGGCTGTGGTGGTGCAGCGATTAGTGGTGCCACCTCACAGCAAGAGGTTCTCTGGTTCAATCCTTGGCTGAGGTGCCTTCTGTGCGGAGTCTGCATGTGGTCGTGTGGGTTTCCTTTGGCTACTCCTGTTTCCTCCCACATCCCAAAGACATGCTGTAGGTGGATTGGACACTCTAAATTGGCCCTAGGCGTGAGTGTGTGCATGTGTGTGCCTTCTGTGGAAGGTTGGGCATCAGGCTGGCAACTCGACACTGTGGAACTCCACTGCCAATCATAAGCAGACGGGTGATCCACTGTGGCGACCCCTAACTGGGAAAAAGCCAGAAGATCTATTATGACTCTGGGTAGTTTAGCTTGACTTATTGTTTCTATTTTTATGTTATTACCTGAGGCAATGAAATATGTGTTTTTGGTGGGTCACTATTATTTCATCGAGAGAACAGATGGTCAAACAGAATTTTATTGAACGTGCCTTTCATCAAACTGTTCTGACTGAGATCGCATTAGTGTATGGATCAGGAAATTTCCCCTTTCCCCACTGTAGTGTGATCTCAGAGTTGGTATATATAATTAGTGGGGGTTGTAGGGGGCTCAAAGAATGTCATTTCTGATGATATGTTTGATTATCTGCGATTTTGATGATTTAATATAGACCCGCTTTTGGTAAAGGTATGGTTTAGGAGCAAATAGCATAAGTTTGGTTTCTTTGGCATTAAGTTGCAAGTTAAAATTTTTTAGCCATATTTCCATGTTGGTGAAAGATTTTTGAGTGATTTCCTGTAATTTTGTTATGGATGGGGCAAAGCAAATAAGGGCTGAATCATTGATGTATTGTCTGAAAATGTTAGGTGTTGCAGTGGAATGAAGTTTATTTATGAAAATATTAAATAGAAGGGGATGAGTATTGACTGACCCATATGGAACAGCAACATAGATGGGTTAAATCCTGAAAGGTTTTGTTGCCATTTAGTTGCCTGCTGATGATTGGATAAATAACTGTGAAACCAGGAGAAGGAGAGTAATGGAGATCTAGAGTTGCAAGTTCAGAAAGAAACCTTTGGTGGGACACTGTGTCAAATGCTTTGGAAATGTCAAGAAAAGTGAAGAAACAAGGTTGCCCTCATTTCTGTTTTGGTTTATTATGTTGGTGAAATTGAGGAAGGCAGTAGTAGTATTGTGGTTGGGCCTGAAATTGTGCTGGGTGTTGGAGAGGAGGCTGTGTTTGGTTATATGCTTCATAAGCAGAGAATGAATACATTTCTTAAGGATTTTAAAGAGGGATGATAGGAGAGCAAGAGGTCTATAGTTTGTTAACTCTGTTTATGTATCTCCTTTGTGAAGGGGTATAATGATGGATTTTTTTCCAGTGGGATGGGACATAGCTTTCAGCTATTGACTGGTTGATTAGAATGGAGATAGGAAAGGCTAGTGCTTTTGCATTTTGAGGAACTCAGTGGGAAGGCTATCAGCAGCTGAGGTTGTTGCTTTTAATTTGGGTAGTTCTTTTTATGGTTGATGTTGGAATTGGCTGAAAACTAAAAGAGAGTGTGTTGCTTTCAAGAATCAATAAAAGTTGGAGGGGTGAAGTGAGGTGGTCATTGATTAGTGATAAAATGAGTGCTGAACTAAGCGTCAGTGGACTCTTTGATGTTTGAAGTAGAAAGAGAGAGTGTAGTGGTATGGGCAGGGGGTAATAGTTTATTTACAGAGGACCATAAAAGCTTGGTGTTGTTTTGGTGCTTTTGTTGGAGATTACTGTAATATGTTTTCTTGTCAGATTTAACATCAGTCTTGGTATGGTTTTTGAGATATCTACATTTTTGGAAGGCATGTTGTGTTTTATTCTTATACCTTTCTTTCTATGCTTTGTCTTTTTGCAGCATGAGCTGTTTTGGTCTCTTTTGTCAGCCATGCTGCTGTGTTAGTTTTTACTCTTCTTGTCCAAACTGATACTAAATCATTTAATATTTTTAGGAAGGTGCAGATGAAGGGAATAACTGCTTTATCTAGGAACTTTAATCTTACTACATTCCAGATGAAGTTGGAGAGGGTTGTAATAAATGGGTCTTTGTCATATTTGGTTAAAATTGCATACTTGTTTATAGATTATTTGTTTGGGTAAATCATGTTGTTGTCTTATTACATAGGTTGGGAGGTGGTTACTTATAGTATCTGGTAAGCAACCATAGGTGAATAAAGTCCTTGGGGTTGCTGCTGTTTGTGGATTGATAATCTATATTTAAACCATCTAAGATGACAGTTTCCTGGAAATTGTTGTCAAATATAGTATAGGATATTTTTGCTATGGTAATGTTGTTGCCTTGTGGGATGTATGCTGAGATACATAGGTTCATAGGTAGGTACTAGGCTATCGACCCAAGGGCCTACGTAAGCCTAGCCAGCAAGGTTCCATGGCTTACATCACCCAAGAAAGTTACTTTCCTATGCCACTGTTGAGCAGAGACACAGAAGTGATCCCCGGGGTGTATTTCCTATTTCCCATCCACTCATCAAGATTTGTCTTGAAGAGTGCTAATGAAGAACTTTGCTTGACATAGATGGGTAGCTTGTTCCAGAGTATAGGAAGTCTCTGGGACAGGAATCTATCCCTCCAGCATGTCCTGTTTATTGTGGTGACAAGGTTTAGGTCCTTAGAGTGTGTAGCTCGGAGGGGTTGGGATTTCTTTAGGTGTAGCATGTGCAACAGCTCTGGGTTTGACCTAGCTTTATATGTTAGGCAGAGATCACCTTGGAGTAGGTGATATGCTATGGAGTAAAGCTGGAGTTTTTTGAGGCGGTTAGTATAGGGCATTTGTTTGAGGCCAGTAATCCTCTTTGTGAGGTACTTCTGTGGCCTTTCTAGCTGCTGCAGATGTCTTGTGAAGTACATTCCAAAAGGGGTGTTGTACTTTATAATGGGTCTAATGAGTGACGAGTAGAGGGGAACAATGACTTCTTGTTTCCTGGATGAGAACCCTTTTATGATGAGGTGTGCCATGCAGAAGGACTTCCTGACTACTGTGGCGATGTGACTATCAAAGGAGAGACTACTGTCCACCTGGGTCCCAAGATCTCTTATCACGCATTCGGTTTTAAGTAGATTGCTACCTATGTTGTAGTTCATGGGTACAGAGTTTTTACCAAAGGGGATGACACTGCACTTTTTGACACTGAGCTTGAGGCCATGGCTCTGACGCCAGGCATCTGTCTCAGTGAGGCCCTTCTGTAGGATGTCCACATCATTTGGGGACATGACTATGGCTCCTAGTTTGCAGTCATCTGCGAACTTCATTAGCCAGAGGTCTTCTGTGTTAGCCTGTACTTCAGAGAACTAGATACCAAACATGAGAGGTCCCAGGATGGAACCCTGTGGTACTCCACTTGTCACTGCTTTGAGGTCAGATTTAGAGTCTGCAACTTTTACAGTGTGGGTTCTGTCAGTGAGCCAGTTGGCAACCCATCTTGTGATGTAGGGATTTATACCTAGTTTACTGGGTTTAGCTATAATTCCAGAATGGGGGATGGTGTTGAAAGCCTTGGAGAGGTCAAGATAGGCTGTGTGAACCACCTTACCCTCATCCACTGCTTTGGTGACTGCCTCAAAGAAGTCGATAAGGCTCAGGAGACATGATCTGCCTTTCACAAACCCGAACTGGGTGGGATCCAGCATTTGGAGGTTAGCAATGTCTTTGTTTATGAGTTCCATGATGATACGTTCCATGGCCTTGCAGACCAGGCTTGTCAGGCTAATAGGTCGATAGTTCCTGGGATCAGTGGTGGCTCCGCCTTTGTGGAGTGGGATTACTGTTGCTGTGCACCATTCAGTGGGCACAAAGCCTGATGCGAGGCTATTATTGAACATGGTGCTTAAGTGGGCAGCCAGCTTGTTCTGAAGTTCATGTAAAATGCAGCCTGGGATGTTGTCCGGTCCCATGGATGCTGTGTTTTTGGCTTTAAAGTGTGCAGCTTTTACCTGCATAGTTGTGATTACAGGGACTCTGCATTCTTCCTGTATAGATATGGGCCCTTTAGGAGGTGAGAGGGGGGTAAAGTTAGCACTGAACCGATCTGCCAGGAAGTTGGCAATATCAGTTGGTTCTGTAATTTTCGTGCCTTTGTGCTGTAACTCAGAGCAGATTTGGGTGTTGCCATCTAGATTCTTGACATAGCTATAGAATGCTTTGTGGTTGTCCTTGGATTTAGTGGCGATTTTGTTTTCATAGCTAGCTTTGGAGGATCTTATAAGGGATCTCAGCTTCTTACTGAGGCTGACCAGGGAGCTCCTCCACTCATGGGATTTTACTCTCTTTTGCAACAGTTTCTTTCTTCTCTTGTACAGTTTGTTTATGGCAGGGGACCACCAGATTGGCTTCCTTTTTTTGGAGGATAGCATCTTGGTTCTGTTTGGGATAGCACGATCCATGCACTCATGTAAGTGCGTATAGAGTGCATTTGTGTAGGATTCAGCAGTTGTAACTCTATTGTCCATCTGCATGGGTGTCATGAAGTTCACCACTTCTGTCTTAAGATGCATGAAGTTGGCTTTGGAGAATTTTTTTTACTGTGGTTTCCTTAATGGGGGGTAGGGGTGGGATGTGGATATCAAGTGTGATAAGCTTATGATCGGATTGGGCCAACGAGCAGTTTACTTCAGGTGTGGAACACCGGTCACTCATGTTGGTAATGACTAGGTCTAGGATATTGTTGTCCCTGGTGGGGGTGTGGATAAGTTGATCTAGGGCACTGGAGTTTATGAATTCCAGAAAGCATTGAGCTAAGGAGTTGGTACACGAGTAGTTTTCCCAGTTAATGGTGGGGTAGTTGAAGTTGCCCATTATTAGGGTGTTTGGTTGAATCCTAATATTTTCCAGTACATCAAGAAAAGAGGAGTGGGAATCTTGGGGCATGGTGGGGGATCTGTAGCAAGCTACAATTTGGATTGCAGTTTTGCCCAGAGTTAGTTGCATTTGGATAACTTCGGATGCATTATGCTGAGCAACTAGCCTGGAGGTGTGGATATCCTTAATGAATATGGACACACCTCCTCATTTGGTGTTTCAGTCTAGGTTACATGGCTGAAAAGTGTGGTATGAGTTATAGTCTGGTAGTGCAAAGGTGATCTCTGGAGCCATGAACCAGGTTTCAGTCACTGCACAGATATCAATGTTCTCCATTTTAAGGAGTGCCTCAAGTGAGTGCATTTTGAGATTGAGACTTCTAGCATTGAGTGGCATTACCCTCAGTTTTTTGCTTGCTTGTTCCTATTATGGTGGTGAATTTGTTATTTGAACCCTGCCTAAAAAAAGGCACTATATGGGGCAGTAAGAGCCTTATCCAGTATCCGGAATCCCAGGGGCGACAGGTACAGGCCATCTGTGGCAAAGCATTGTGGTCTGTCGACCATGTCATCCCAAGCAGACAGATACTGGATCCCCTTAATATGACACTAGAAGCTTAGCCAATTGTTGAAGTCAATCATTTTGTCCTTGTACTGCGGTATCATTCTGGGCGATGGCAGAATGCTACTCAGGGCTAGGGTCATACTGGGCTGGGCTACAAGATTGGAGAGCTCTTCCATGTCCCTTTTCATGTAGTCCAGGGAGGTACGTCTTAGGTCATTCACACCAACATGGACAATGACAGAGTCATATTTGTACTTGTTGTGGAATGACCTGAGTGCGTGGGTTATGTGGTGGATCCTGGCACCCAACAGGCAGCTGACAGTAACCTTCTCATTGTCTAGCCTGGTGAGTGGGACATCAGTGTGCCTGACTATACAGTCACCTATGACTAGTGTGTTAGGTACGTTGTTTTGCCTTATTGGCTGTGGTTGAGTGGCACAATAAGTCTGTGAGCTATGTGTCATTTGGGTTGTGTTGGGGGATGGAGGTTGCTTGCGTTTCTGCTTTGGAGGTCTCTGTTGCTTAGACAGATTATTATTGAGAGCCTCCGCAAATGTTTTTGTGTTACTGTGTGTGGATTTTGGTGGTGTACATTTAGTGAGACTATGTGATGAGTGTGATGTGGTGCAAATGTAGATATAGATTTATTTTGGTTGATTTTCAGGTATGCAGTCAGAAGTTCAACATTATTACATTTTGTGATATTTAGATGGGCAGGAGTTATTTTTAAGTTTTTCTTTTTCTTTTTCTGTCTTTCTTTTTTATAAATAATAGTAATACCATCTGCTCTTTTAAGTTTTCTGTCCAGTCTAAGTATGTTGAAACCTGGGGGAATAATTTCATTGTCAGCTATTTCTTGTTTTAACCAGGTTTCAGTGACAATTAGAATGTCTGGGGAGTAAAATCTAGACATGCATGGATGTCATGAATTTTGTTGCAGATACTTCTGGGGTTAATGTTGAAAACAATGAGGTTAGATTCATTACCTGATGGGAAATGGGTAATTGATGTGTGGGTTCGCGGTTATAGTGAATACCTCCAGTACGTTTCAGGATGGAGGTGGGGTGAGCAGTGGTATGGAACCATTTGTATTTATATCTGATTTTCAGTACTGCTGAAAAAGTGCTATTCTTAACTTTAATATATATATCAAAGAGAACAGCTCTGAGCATGTATATTGGTATAGAGAAGAAGAGACAGACGGGGATAAAAACAGAGTTTTGTGATATAATGTAAGTGTGCTTGTGATGAAGGTGAGATATGATTTGGGAATATTATGGTAGTTAGTGAGGTGAGCTAGTGTTGTGAGTGTACAAAAAGGTAGCAATTGATTTACTGTCACTGTGAGATGAGGTGTTGTGAGTTTAAATGGCAGGTAGAAGAAGGTGGAAGTTTGTTAAGATGTTGGCTGTATGGTATACCAATGAAAGGAGTGTTAAGAGAAATAGAGAGAAAGAGGGTGGTAAGGGGGGGTATTTTCAGGGTTTATAGACAGGTAAGGTAATGGAGAGTGAGTATGTTGTGTGCCAAAATCGGTATGGTATGAGTTTGTAGGCAGGGGAATGTGAAGAAATGAGTAGTGTATAGATGACGGAGGAGATAAAAAAGTGAAGTAACTAAAAATGTTCTTTAGTAGTATTGGTGTCTTTGTGTGTGCGTGCGTTTGTGTATGTGTGAGTGTGTATGTCTTGATATATGTACATATATAAATACCTATATCTATTATAATTTACACATGCATGTGTGTGACTAGATGAATAAAGTGTTGGGAAGTAGGAGTGTGTATGGAAAAAAGCGACTGTAAAGAAAGTCATGTAATATCATAATCCAATGAAACTAGAAAACTCCGAATCACTGAGCATGTCTGGTAATGTCATACAAAATGAGGTTAGAAAACCTAGCCTCACTGAACATATCAGGTAATGTCATAATACAATAAAGTCAAACCATTCAGTATTGCAAAACATGTCTGGCAATACAAAAATGAAGTTAAAACGCTGAGTATCACTGAACATTTCAGGTAATTTTAGGTAATATCATAAAACAAGCAAGTTAGAACATTCATTCTAACTAAAGATTGTGTGGTAATTTCATTAAACAATGAAAGTATAACAGTCAACAGCACTAAACATGTCTGGTAATGTCACAATATAATGAAGTTAGAATACCCAGCATCACAGAGCATGCCTGGCAATGTCATATGACAATAAAGTTAGGACATGCAGCATCACTAAATATCTCCAGTAAAGTTATAATCAATTAACATGTCTGGTAAAGTCTTAATACAATGAAGTTGAAGCACACAGTATCACTAAACATATAAAACACAGTGTCACTGAAGATGTCTGCTAATATCACAAACATGAAGTTAGAACACTGACTGTGATTGAACATGTCCGGACATGTCATAAAACAGTGAAGTTTTAGCACTCACCATCAGTGAAGAGATTTGTTAATGTCATGATATTATGAAGTTAGAAAACTCAGCATCACAGAACATGTCAGGAAATGTCATAATGTGGTGAAGTTAGAAAACTCAGCATCACTGAACATGTCAGAAAATGTCATAATGTAGTGAAGTTATAACACTCACATCACAGAACATGTCAGGAAATGTCATAATGTTGTGAAGTTAGAAAACTCAGCATCACAGAACATGTCAGGAAATGTCATAATGTAGTGAAGTTAGAAAACTCAGCATCACAGAACATGTCAGGAAATGTCATAATGTAGTGAAGTTAGAAAACTCAGCATCACAGAACATGTCAGGAAATGTCATAATGTGGTGAAGTTAGAAAACTCAGCATCACAGAACATGTCAGGAAATGTCATAATGTGGTGAAGTTAGAAAACTCAGCATCACAGAACATGTCAGGAAATGTCATAATGTGGTGAAGTTAGAAAACTCAGCATCACAGAACATGTCAGGAAATGTCATAATGTGGTGAAGTTAGAAAACTCAGCATCACAGAACATGTCAGGAAATGTCATAATGTGGTGAAGTTAGAAAACTCAGCATCACAGAACATGTCAGGAAATGTCATAATGTAGTGAAGTTAGAAAACTCAGCATCACAGAACATGTCAAGAAATGTCATAATGTAGTGAAGTTAGAAAACTCAGCATCACAGAACATGTCAGGAAATGTCATAATGCAGTGAAGTTAGAAAACTCAGCATCGCAGAACATGTTAGGAAATGTCATAATGCAGTGAAGTTAGAAAACAGCATCACAGAACATAGCAGGAAATGTCATAATGTAGTGAAGTTAGAAAACTCAGTATCACAGAACATGGCAGGAAATGTCATAATGTAGTGACGTTAGAAAACTCAGCATCACAGAACATGTCAGGAAATGTCATAATGCAGTGAAGTTAGAAAACTCAGCATCACAGAACATGGCAGGAAATGTCATAATGCTGTAAAGTTAGAAAACTCAACATCACAGAACATGACATGAAATGTCATCATGTAGTGAAGTTGGAACACACATCACTGAACAGGTCAGGAAATGTCATAATGTAGTGAAGTTAGAAAACCAGCATCACAGAACATGTCAGGAAATGTCTTAATATGGTGAAGTTAGAAAACTCAGCATCACAGAACATGTCAGGAAATGTCATAATGTGGTGAAGTTAGAAAACTCAGCATCACTGAACATGTCAGGAAACGTCATAATATAGTGAAGTTAGAAAACTCAGCATCACAGAACATGTCAGGAAATGTCTTAATGTGGTGAAGTTAGAAAACTCAGCATCACAGAACATGTCAGGAAATGTCATAATGTGGTGAAGTTAGAAAACTCAGCATCACAGAACATGTCAGGAAATGTCATAATGTAGTGAAGTTAGAAAACTCAGCATCACAGAACATGTCAAGAAATGTCATAATGTAGTGAAGTTAGAAAACTCAGCATCACAGAACATGTCAGGAAATGTCATAATGTAGTGAAGTTAGAAAACTAAGCATCACAGAACATGTCAGGAAATGTCATAATGTAGTGAAGTTAGAAAACTCAGCATCACAGAACATGTCAAGAAATGTCATAATGTAGTGAAGTTAGAAAACTCAGCATCACAGAACATGTCAGGAAATGTCATAATGTGGTGAAGTTAGAAAACTCAGCATCACAGAATATGTCAGGAAATGTCATAATGTGGTGAAGTTAGAAAACTCAGCATCACAGAACATGTCAGGAAATGTCATAATGTAGTGAAGTTAGAAAACTCAGCATCACAGAACATGTCAGGAAATGTCATAATGCAGTGAAGTTAGAAAACTCAGCATCACAGAACATGTCAGGAAATGTCATAATGTGGTGAAGTTAGAAAACTCAGCATCATAGAACATGGCAGGAAATGCCATAATGTAGTGAAGTTAGAAAACTCAGCATCACAGAACATGTCAGGAAATGTCATAATGCAGTGAAGTTAGAACACTCACATCACTGAACAGGTCAGGAAATGTCATAATGTAGTGAAGTTAGAAAACTCAGCATCACAGAACATGTCAGGAAATGTCATAATGTAGTGAAGTTAGAAAACTAAGCATCACAGAACATGTCAGGAAATGTCATAATGTAGTGAAGTTAGAAAACTCAGCATCACAGAACATGTCAGGAAATGTCATAATGTAGTGAAGTTAGAAAACTCAGCATCACAGAACATGTCAGGAAATGTCATAATATAGTGAAGTTAGAAAACTCAGCATCACAGAACATGTCAGGAAATGTCATAATGAAGTGAAGTTAGAACACTCACATCACTGAACAGGTCAGGTAAAATGATAATCCAATGAAGATGGAACAAGCAGCATTACTGATCATGTCAGGTAATGTCATAATACAATGAACTTAGATAACCCAGTATATCACTGAACAGGTCTGCTTATGTCCTATAATACTGATGTTAGAACACTGATCATCAACAAATATGTCGGGTAATGTCATAATATAATGAACTTAGATAACCCAGTATCACTGAGCATATCTGCTTATGTTATAAAACAATGAAGTTAGAACACTGAATGTCAATGAATATGTCTGGTAAAGTCATAGGTCATAAGATCATAGGAAGTTAGTACGATAATGGCCCTAGGCCCCTTACAAGTCTAGCCAAGTTCTACCCTTATTTCCATCATCAGCACCTATTGCCCCTGTCCAAGAGGGACACAGGTGAAACCCCTGGGGTGAATTTACGGTTACCCATCCAATTGTCCAGATTGCATTTGAAGATGGCCAATGAGGTGCTTTGTTTGACATGAAGTGGGAGTCGGTGCCAATGGTGTGGTAACCTGTGGGAGACAAACCTGTCCCTCCAGCAGTTTCTATTAATGCCACATATCAGGTGAAGTTCTTTAGAGATAGTAATCCGTGTACCATTTGACTTATAGGTATGCAGCATTTCCAATAAAGCAGAGTCAGAGATTGCCTTGTATACAAGGCAGAGATCACTTCTGAGTACTCTGTATGAAACAGAATAAAGTGACAGTGATTTCAGATGGTCCACATAGGACAGATGCTGAAGACCTTGAATATTCCATGTGAGGAAACTTTGTGGTCTCTCCAATTGCTGCAGTTGCTTGGAAAGGTACATACCAAAAGGAATGTTGTACTCAATTATTGGCCTGATGAGGGAAGAGTACAAGAAGGTTATAACTTCTTTTTTTCTGCAGGTAATGCCCTTACATATGAAATAAGCAATATAGAATGTCCTTCTTAGCACTGTGGAAACATGGTGTTCAAAGGTAAGGTTGCTTTTAACCTGTGTGCTCAGGTCTCTCACCACTGAATTTGTACATCTGAGTGATGCCTCCTGGTGCATCTGCAGTTAACTCCTACTGAGGCCACATCAAATATTGCTTGTTCATATTTGCAACAATAATTCCAAAACCATGTTATGTACAGGGTTTTAAAAAAATTAATCTTAAAGCTTACACAATGACAAACTCAACTGCATTAATATTTGACCTCTGTCTAGTGCAAGTAAATAGTCATTAACTGTTGTTTTTATTATATTAATTTATATAGATATAATTTTCACATTTTTCTAAATATTTCAACAACTAGGTAACACATACAAAACTCCTTAGCCTCGTATGAAAGCTCCCATCTAGATGAATAAAATGCTACTAACAGTATGTGTTTAACTTGAGTGGTTGCTGGGGTATTGTATGTGGTTTACAAAATATTGCAAATGTAATAGTTACTGTGTTTACTGCGATGTATAAAATTCAGTGTAAGACCTAGAACCTAAAGAATACTACCACTATAAAAATAGTTTGTGCTGAAAAGTTTGCCATTTATACTTCTTTTATAATCCCTAAGGTTCCGAAGATATGAACATTTGCTTGGAGTGTGAGGACATACTTTGATTCCATCAAAAAGCCTAAGCTTCACCCATTGGAAGTTACAGGGCAAACTTCCTGAGCTCCATTGGACTGAATGATTTAAGGTGTGGCTGTTGATGTGGTAGTTTGCAAGAACATTGCTCTTACCGAAAAGGATGATAATACATTTTTTTGCATTGAGTTTAAGACCTTGACTTTGGCACTAATCATTTGTTTGTGTAAGATCCTCTTGTAGGATGTTGACATCATTTGGAGATTCTATGATCTCTCCCAGTTTGCAGTCATCAGCAAACCTTGTCAGCCACAGACCTTTAGTTTTTGCATTTACTTCGGAGAAATAGATTCCAAACAGTAGAGATCCCGAGTGGATTCCCCTGTTTTGATTATATGGGTTCTGTCAGTGAGCCAGTTAATGACCCATCTAATGATATAAGGATTGATAGCTAGCTGGATGAGTTTGTCAATGATGCTTGAGTGGGGGACAGTGTCAATTGCCTTGGCTAAGTGTAGGTATGCTGTATGCACAGATTTCTCCTCATCCAGGGCCTTGGTGACTGTCTCAAAGAAGTCCACCAGGTTTGACGGCACAATCTCCCTTTGACAAATCCAAACTGAGTAGGGTCAAGTGTTTGGAGATTACCTATATCTTTGTTGATAAGGTCTATCACTTTTTCTAATTTCTCCAAATCTTCTGGGTTTCTAATACCATGACAGGAATGGACCCCATTCCTAAGTCAAAGTAAGATTAAAGTTCATGAAATTAGTATTGGTTCAATCTTTGATGTCAGACAAAAGTGCTCTTAACAACACCCGCAATGTGCCCAGTAATGGCTACTTCTGCAATTCATATGGGATTACATGGATTGGTAACATATCTAAATACGACTATAGATTCTTTTTTATAAGACCCATCGCTCCTACTACTATTGAAACTGCCTGGGTATTTTTCTTCCACATTGCTCTCATTTTTGCCTGCAAACTCTAGTATTTTATGACTTTGTGTCTCTCTTTATGCAAGACACTCTAGTCACTGGGTGTGGCAATTTCAATCATCAGTGCTACTTTTGTCTTCTTTCTTGGACCACTATATCCGGTTGTCTCACATCTTTCTTTTGAACTGTTGGTAATGGGTGATCCCATGTGATATAAACGTCATCATTTTCTATGATGCTTTCTGGCTTGTGTTTCCAGTGTTTTTCAGCCACTTCGATACCATAATGTTTGCACAATCCCCAGTGTAACAGTCTCACCGCATTATTATGCCTTTCAGTATACAGTGCTTCTGCCATTAGTGTGTTGCAACTAGCAACAAGGTATGTGACTGTTTCCGATTCGGTTTTACAAAACCTACATTTGTCTATTTCTCCCACATGTTCAATGGACACTGTAAACCAGCATTTATGTAACCCACTGTCTTGGCCTGCCAATAGTAACCTTTTATTTCTTGGTTTGAATTCACCTCTCCTTAACCATTCCATGGTTCGTACCTGATCAACATGAGGTTTTTCCAGAAGTTTTCTATACTTGCAACTATATTTATGGTTTTTCCACATTTCTTGCCTTCTTATCTGGTCCTTCACCTTATATTTTTCTTTTTTTTTTTTGGCACATTCAGTTGCTGCCTGGTTTTTATCTACTTCTGGTTTGGTTTCCATTCCTGCTTGACGTCGATATGCTTCTACTAAATTAAGCAGAGAAGTCATCTTAGAGTTATTCTCCTCATGTTTCAAAACTTTCATTACATTTGGGTCTTGTGAGGTCAGTAGATATGTGTGGACTCCCACAATTGCAGATCTATACATGTAATCAATTTCAAGGAGGCCCATCCCTCCTTCAGAATGGGGAATATATAATCTTGGTATACACTGATTTTTATAAATTATTTGGTGAGCATGAAACATCCTTCTTGTTTTAATATCTAATCTATCCAACAATTTTTGGGGCCAGTCAATCACTCAAAAACTGTAAGTTAGGACAAGAAGAGCAAATTGGTTTATAGCTTGGATCTTGTTCCTAGATGTCAATGCTGTTCTCAGGATTAATTGAAGTCTTCTAATGTATTCCTTATTGATAAGGTCTCTGTTGTTTCTAATTTCTCCAGAACTTTTGGGTTTCTAATACCATGATGGGAATGGACCCCGTTCCTAAGTCAAAGTACAATTAAAGTTCATGAAATTAGTATTGATTCAATTTTTTATGCCAGCCAAAAGTGCTCTTTGCAGCACCTGCAATGTGCCCTGTAATGACTCCTTCTGCAATTTGTATGGGGTTACATGGATTTGTAACATATCTAAATATGATTGTAGATTCTTTTTTTTAATCTCTGTGGTATCCCCGAAGTCTCAAAACAACCCACTAAACAAGTGTAGTGGGTCCAAAATCAAAACAGTGTAAGAAACTTCTCTATGTGGAAGATTTTCAGTCCATATATCTCTAGTTAATCACTATATACTAATCAGATCAGACAAAAGTAGTAAAATTTAATGAACTTAAACTAGTCTTAAGTAAAAAAAATAAATAAATAAAAAATATATAATTGTAAAGCATTACTAAGTATTCTAAAGTAATCCAAGCAAGGCAGGCAGTCTTTTTCCAGTCAAAAATCCTTTATTAAGTACACAGAGAAGCGACCCAAGTAAAACAAAAACAGAGTAATAGTTTCCTCACAAGCTTTCTAAATACACACACACACACACACATATATATATATATATATATATATATATATATATATATATATACTTTTTATCAGGCAAGGGAGTGGTTTATTGTGCTGTAAAACAAAGTGTTATTGGTACACGTTAAATTCACATCCCTTTTCCCCATTAGTGTGACATTTGAGCTGATTCTGCCCTACTTAGTAGCTGTCATAATAATATAACCCTTATGTACTTTAAATAAAATTGATAATGATTTGGTACCTCTTATTTAACTAGATTATTAAGTCTGTGATTTTATCCAAGACAATATACTACATGGCTGGAAATATATCAACCTTAGTCCATTTGGCAATCAAAAATATATATAAATATATACTTACACACTTTGCATGTAAAAAATCGATTGTAAAAATCATATTCCATTTTCATAACCTATTGTTAACAAAGATCGCTTTCATTCTTCTAGACTTCTTCAGTTCTGTGTACAAGAACCCTAAAAACTATCTATAAAAATATATATACTTGTATAATTAGTTAGTATTGTCATTACACATAATTTTGAATAAACTGGAAAAAAAAGAAAAAAATAATAAAAAAAAATGTATGATGATGAAAACAAAATATACACTTAAATTACAACTGATTTAAAATGGTATTTAAAACCAACTGGTAGAATAAAATAAAATAAAATAAAATTAGTCATGTAAACAATGTGGCAATTTTCTAAGTTCCAGTGCACTTTTAATTGAACAGTAGTAGTTTAGTCGAGGCTTCCTAAAAGAGTTCAGCTTTAATTGCCACATGAGTTCATGTTTCTCTAGAATATTCGGGATGTCTCCTTCAAGATCACCCATGTCTATGCGATTCAGGATCTGGAACTTAAAACTTGTGTGTCTTTTATGAAGAGGAAGGTGTTTGGCTAGTGTATTATTTTTAAATCCAGAGCAGATTTCTGACAGATGACATTAAATCCTATGCTTGTGTTTATTTACAGTCTTGCCCACATAGAATGCATCAAATTCATTGCACTGTGCTCTGCAAATTACTTTTGTAGTGTTACAGTCACTCCTGCACTTGTCTTAATGATTTTCTTTAAATAAGGGCAATAAAAACTATCACCTTGCTGTATAAATGTACAAAATGTACAATTAGTTTCACATCTTTTAGTGCTTTTCTCATATGGTCTAGGTTTAAATTCAACAGAACGTCTAATGTTCCTGGCCTTCCTATAAACAAAGGGTGGGGCTTCACCTAAGATGTTAATCAGAAAAAGGTTTCCTGTGACAATGTCAAACATTTTAAGGTCTATCAGTACCTGAGCAACCTCACTTCTGCAGCTTGGTACAAAAGTAAGTCCTTTGTACAACACATTTTTTTCATCTTCAGCCAGTGCTTTAACAGAGTGGTTCCAGATAAGTGGACCACCTGTTATTGTGGCAACTGTTATTGTTGTTATTGTACATGTTATTGTGGCTGGTTCCTCCGTCTGAGCTTGGGACCTGGGTTGTAGTCGGTTGAACAACTTAGAGAATGATTTTCTAGTGAGAGGCTATGAAAGTCAGATGTTACAAAAACATCCTGGAACCCATTATACAACAGAAAAGGACTGAAGCACCTTCACTCAACCTCCCCAATAGGAGAATGTTAAGAAATTCCACAGAGAATAACAAATGCAAAAATAGCTGTATCCTAACATACATTTTGGATTATCACAGTATCAAAAATTTATTGAAGAAAACTGGGACATTGTCACAGGAAATCCTTTTCTGATTAACATCTTAGGCAAAGCCCCATCCTTTGTTTATAGGAAGGCCAGGGATATTAGAAGTTTTGTTGAATTTAAACCTAGACCATATGAGAGAAACACTAAAAATGTGAAACTAATTGTACATTTTGTATATATATATATATATATATATATATATATATATATATATATATATATATATACAGCAAGGTGATAGTTTTTATTGCCCTTATTTAAAGAAAATCATTAAGACCAATGCAGGGGTGACTGTAACACTACAAAATTAATTTACAGGGCACAGTGCAATGAATGTGATGCATTATATGTGGGCAAGACTGTAAATAAACTCAAGCATAGGATTTCATGTCATCTGTCATAAATCTGCTCTGGATGTAAAAATAATACACTAGCCAAACACCTTTCTCTTCATAAAAGACACACAGGTTTTAAGTTCCAGATCCTGAATTGCATAGACATGGGTGATCTTGAAGGAGACATCCCGAATATTCTGGAGAAACATGTACTCGTGTGGCAATTAAAGCTGAACTCTTTTAGGAAGCCTGGACTAAACTACTACTGTTCAATTAAAAGTACACTGGAATTTAGAAAATTACCACTTTGTTGGCATGACTAATTTTATTTTATTTTATTTTATTCTACCGGTTGGTTTTAAATACCATTTTAAATTAGTAGATTTTCTTTCCATCATCATACATTTTTTCTTATTATTTTTTCTTTTTCAGGTTCTCTTTTTTCTACTTTATTCAAAATGATGTGTAATAACAATACTAACTAATTATACAATTATATATATTTTTATAGATAGCTTTTAGGGTTCTTGTACACAGACCTGAAGATGTGTCTAGAAGGACGAAAGTGATCTTTGTTAACAATAGGTTATGAAAGTAGAACAGGATTTTTACAGCTGATTTTTTACATGCAAAGTGTGTGTGTGTGTGTGTGTGTGTGTGTGTGTGTGTGTGTGTGTGTGTGTGTATATATATATATATATATATATATATATATATATATATATATATATTTATATATTTTTTTGATTGCCAAATGGACTAAGGTTGATATATTTCCAGCCATGTAGTATTGTCTTGGATAAAATCACAGACTTAATAATCTATTTAATAATCTGGTTAAATAAGAGGTACCACATCATTATCAATTTTATTTAAATTACATAAGGGTTATATTATTATGACAGCTACTAAGTAGGGCAGGACCAGCTCGAATGTCACACTGATGGGGAAAGGGATGTGAATTTAACATGTGTACCAATAACACTTTGTTTTACAGCACAATAAACCACTCCCTTGCCTGATAAAAAGTATATATATATATTTAGAAAGCTTGTGAGGAAACTATTACTCTATTTTTCTTTTACTTGGATTGCTTGTCTGTGTACTTAATAAAGGATTTTCAACTGGAAACAGACTGCCTGCCTTGCTTGGATTACCTTTGAATACGTAGTAATTCTGTACAATTATATATTTTTTATTATTTTTTTTTTCACTTAAGATGAGTTTAAGTTTGCTACTTCTACTACTTTTGTCTGATCTGATTAATATACAGTGATTAACTACAGATATATGGACTGAAAATCTTCCACACAGAGAAGTTTCTTACACTGTTTAGATTCTTTTTTGTAAGACCTATTGCTCCTACTACTATTGTATCTGTCTGGGTATCTTTCTTCCACATTGCTCTCATTTCTGCCTGCAGATCCTAGTATTTTATGACCTTGTGTCTCTCTGTACAGAATACACTATAGTCATTGGGTGTGGCGATTTTGATGATCAATGCTATTTTTGTCTTCTTTTCTTGGACCACTATATCTGGTTTTCTAGCATCTATCTTTTGAACTGTTGGTAATGGGTGATCACATGTGATATAAGCTTCATCATTTTCTATTATGCTTTATGGCTCATGTTTCCAGTGTTTTTCAACCACTTCGATGCCATAATGTTTGCACAATCCCCAGTGCAATAGTCTCACCACATTATTATGCCTTTCAGTATACAGTCCTTCTGCCATAAGTGTGTAGCAACAAGCAACAAGGTGTGTGACTGTTTCCAATTTGGTTTTACAAAACCTACATTTGTCTGTTTCTCCCACATGTTCAATGGACTTTGTAAACCAGCATGTATGTAGCCCACTGTCTTGGGCTGTCTATATTAACCTTTCATTTCTTGGTTTAATTTGCCTCTCCTTAACCATTCCTGCATTCGTTCCTGATCAACATGAGGCTCCTCCAGAAGTTTTCTATACTTGCAACTATATTTATGCTCTTTCCACATTTCTTGGCTTCTCGTCTGGTCCTTCACCTTATACTCTTTCTTTTGTTTTTTGGCACATTCAGTTGCTGCCTGGTTTTTATCTACTTCTGGTTTGATTTCCATTCTTGCTTGACATCGATATGCTTCTGCTAAATTAAGCAGAGAAGTCATCTTAGATTTATTCTCCTCATGTTTCAAAACTTTCACTACATTTGGATCTTGTGAGGTCAGTAGATATGTGTGGAGTCCCACGATTGCAGATCTATACATGTAATCACTTTCAAGGAGGTCCATCCATGAGGAATATATAATTTTGGTATACATTGATTTTTGTAAATCATTTGGTGAGCATGAAGCATTCTTTTTGTTTTAATATCTAATCTATCCAACACTTTTTGGGGCCAATCAATCACTCCAAAACTCTACGTTAGGACAGGAAGAGCAAATTGATTTACAGCTTGAATCTTTTTCCTAGATGTTAATGCTATTCTTGGGATTAATTTAAGTCTTCTAAAGTATTCCTTACTGAGTTTTATTCACATTTGTTCATGTTTTATTGCTGATCCTTCATCAATTCCCAAGTATTTATACACTCTCTTGCCCAAGTTCTTTTATATCACATTATTGTCCCAAACTGATGTTTTCCTGGTGCTGCAGTTTCCTGCTTTAAAGGTTGCTTTTGCATATTTATCAAGATCAAATGACATCCTAATATCACCTGAAAAAGTTTTTACAGCCTGCAGTTGTGCTTTGAGTTCCTCATCTGATGAGCTATGCTGTTTTAAATCACTGACAAAGAGATGGTGAGAAGTCATTAGACTTTGTTGTTTTCTAGGAGCCAAATTGTAGCCATGGCCTAAGCTGTTAAGTAAACAGCTTAATGGGTTAATGGCAAGGCAGAATAGCAACAGTGACAGAGAGTCACCCTGGAATATCCCCATTTGAATTTTTATCCCTGGGATAATAATCTGTCCTTTATCATGGCTTAATTGCAAAGTGATTTGCCATTGTTTCATGGTCATGTAGTCAATCAATGTAGGGTGTATCTTATACATTTTTAAGCACTCTTTTATCCATGAATGTGTGATACTATCAAATGCTTTTTTGTAGTCAATCCATGCCATACTTAGATTCTTTCCCTTTTTACAGTTCTCCACTATAACTTTATTTAACAACAAATGATCCTTTGTTCTATATGACTTTATTTTATTGCCGTTTTGTTCTACTGCCATAATTGAATTTTCTTCTAAATGACTATAAACTCTGTCGGCATCAATTCCCGTGTATAGTTTATACATTATCGGAAGGCAAGTTATTGGTCTATAATTTTTAGGGTAGCTTGCAGGTTCACTCTTAAGTAAGAGCATTGTTTTGCCTGTTGTTAGCCAGTGTGGTGTTTGTTCGGGGTGCGCATATAAATAGTTCTTACTCATGGCTAAATCCTTGTGCAAAGATGTTAATACTTTTAACCAAAAGTTAGGTACTGCATCTGGGCCTGGGGTTTTCTAGTTAGACGGTTTTCTTAACTATGTTTCAATCTCTCTAGCTGTTATTTCATCCCATTTTATATCCTGTACCTTTAAACTTCTTATTCTTTCTTTTATTTCTTTTGTCCATTTAGGATCTTTGTTATGTTCTACAGGATCTTCATAGATACGTCTCCAAAATGTATCTACTTCCTCTTTGTCAGTCTTTCAGTTCCTTTTACCTTATTTCCCAATTCTCTCTAAAACTTTTTTGGGTCATCAGTAAATTGATTATATTGTACTTTTCCCTTATATTTATTTGTGTATCTTCTAAGTTTTTCTGCCTGTGATGAAAATTGTAGTTGTTATTTGCAGTAGTGCATGATAGATCCTGGTCTGTTCTAATACTGTGTATTTCTTTAATCGCATCTATCTTTTTTAGTATTTTTGTTGATCTATTTCCTCTTCTATAATCTTCTAACAGTGACACTTCTTGTTTTAACTGGTTTATAGTTTTCTCTATTCAATATTTCCATGATGGTATTCAATTTCTCTCGTTCCTTTCCCTCACTACCCTGTGTTCTTGTGGCAGAACTTTATCCTTTATTAATTTAGCTGCACAGTAATATATCATGTTTACTTCTGTTATATCGCATGGATCTCTATGAACAGTCTTAATTGCTGCATTCATTTATTTTATCAGACTTCTGACTTTTTGTGTTTTATTGAACTTCTGCAGTCTATTTCTCTCATTGATCTTAATACATCTATCCATGTCCATTAAATCAAGCAACTCTTCTCATAGCTCATTTCTTCCAAACTGAGGGCACATCCCTTATTTTCCATTTCCTGCAGGTATTCTATAGAAAGTTCTATTGCATCTTTCTGTGGCACATTCTCTTCAATTTCATACAGTTTCATCTGTTGCTCTGTCATATGGAAACTCACTGGTTTAATCCTCCTCAACATTGACTGCATCAGAGTTTCCACAGTTTCCTGTTCCTTTCCTTGCTGTCTAGCTTCAAGTGAATGTTTATACTGGTTTTCTATGGAAAGCTCCAAAATATCTTGATATGTCACCTGACCAATTGCTTCCTGTTCCACTGGTTTCCCCTTAATTTGGATATCCATTACTTTATCCTGTTGTGGGGCTTTCTGCATTCAATTTTCTACACTGAATCCTTCTTTTTGCAGCTGCTCCATAACCTCAATTTCTATTTCTTTAACTTCTCCATTACTAATTTCCTTTTCTACTTTTCCCCTTAGTCTTCTTAGTTTTTGTATTGTAAAGTTTTCCATGTCCGGATTCCTTTGCCCGTATTTCTCTTCAAATATCCTTGGTGCTGCTCTTTTTGTATTGGTTAGTTTTGCTTTTTCCTTTGTATAAATATTACAGCATATTAAATCTCTTTTCCTTTTCCATGTCCATATTTCTTCTTCAGATGTTTCCTGATCTTCTTGCTTATCCTTATTCTGGGAACTCACTCCATCATGCTGTGATGTAGTCTGTGTTAGACCTTCTACATTAAATCCTTCACTTTGCAGGCACTCTATAACTTCAACTTCTATTTATTTAACTTCTGCTTTACTAATCTTCTTTTCTGCATTTCATCTTTGTGATATTAATTTTTGTATTGTGAAATTTCCCATATCTGGATGCCTTTGCCTGTATTTCTCTTCAAATATCTTTGGGGCTGCCTTGTCTATATTAGTTAACTTGGCTTTCTCCTTTGCATAAATATTGCACCATATCAAATCTTTCTTTCTTTCCCATGTCCATATTTCTTTTTTATATTTTTCAAATATCTCTCTGTTTCGTTGTTTATATTTTTTCACTTCCTCAGATGCTTCTTTTTCCAAACAGATCAAAGTTTCTTGATCTATATACTGTTTTTCAAAAATCTTTTGTATTAATGAATGCATATTTTTATTTGAAGCTTCTGACAGTTTTTCCTGTGGAAGCATTTTTCTTTCCTCTAACTTCTCTCTTAAAATCATTTTGTATATCTTGTGTCTGGAAATTCTGTGCTTTTTACATAATAGTAACAATACATAATTTCTTTCTTATCCTCAATAGTCATTATGATTCACTCTATGGCCTTGCAGATAAGGCTAATCACGCTAATAGGTCTATCATTCCCAGGGTTAGTGGAAGCACCACCTTTGTGCAAGAGGATAACAACGGTCACTTTCCATTCAGCTGGGATGAAGCTGGTGCTTAGACTATGATTGAAAAGAGGACCATATGGTGTTGTTAATTCTTGTTGGAGTCCATGTAGGATGCAGCCTGGGATGTTATCAGGTCCCATAGATGGTATGTTTTTGGCCTTAGAGGAAGCATTTAGGACTTGCTCTTTAGAGACACAAGGTAGAGGACAGGTGGGAGGGATGTCATGGGGTATGTATGGTGGGGACAGGAGAGTGAAGTTTTCACAGAACCTGCTGGCCAGCAGGTTATCTATGTCCACTTAGTATATGTGGTATCATTAACTCCCAGTTTGGCATAAATCTGGGCCTTTCCTTTTAGGTTACGTATGTAACTAAAGAATGCGTTATGGTTGTCCTTTGTTGAGGAAGCTAATTTGGATTTGTAGTTTGCTTTGGAGGACTTCAGGAGAAGTCTTATTCACTTGTTTAAGCTGAGGAGGTAGTGTTTCCAGTTTAGAGTTTGTTCCCTCTTACTCTTAAACAACAATTATGCTACAAACAATGAACCAACAAATAGGAAGTATCATTGTACATATTTATATTACATAAGAAGTAGGGGTAAAGTATTTAAGCTTTAATCATTATGAAAGTGTTTGCAGGTACAAGTAGCAGAGCAAGAAATTAGGAGCAGAGGGAAGAGGTAAGGGTTTACATGGGGTCATGACAAAGGCATATCCATGATTTAGCTAGAGAATCTTTTCATTCATTTTTGAAACTATTGGCTTGTGTAATACATCTTATGTTAAGTGGGAGTTTTTTTCCAATTATGAGATACTGAATATTTGTATAACACTTCAACAATAGTTATTTTGGGCTGATGCTAGAACATTCAGCATCACTGAACATGTCTGGTAATATAATTATACGGTGAAGTTAGAACACCCAGTACCACTGAAATGTCTGCTTATGTTATAAAATAATGAACTTACAACACTGTTTATCACAAAACATGTGTGATAGTACCATAAAAATTCTGGTGATGTCATAATACAATGAAGTTAGTACACCTGGCATCACTGAACATTTCTGGTGATGTCATAATACAATGAAGTAAGCACACCTGACCTCATTGAATATGTCTGGTATGTCACAATACAATGAAGTTGGAACACTCAGCATCACCAAACAAGCCTTTTAATATCATAAAAGAATTAACTTGGAACACCCAGCAATACTGAACATGTCTAGTAGTGTCATAAAACAATTATTTAGAACAGCCAACATCACAGAACATGTCTGTTAAATTTGTAATGCACTGAAGTTAAAACGCTCAGCATCAATGACCATGTCTGGTAATATGAACACGATATAGTTAGAGCTCTTAGTATTACTAACTCATCCGGTAATATCATAAAACAATGAAAGTGTATCACTCACCATCAATGAACATGTGCAGTAATATCACAAAACATTGAGGTTGGAACACTCACTCTCACTGAACTTTTGCTTATTTATCTATTTGTTTGACGTTTGCTAACCAGGTTGCTCCAACTGAGCAAAGTGCCCATTTTCAGTGGAGACCTGAGGAGGAAAGCTCCAATACAATACAAACAATTGTGAACATATACTTGAGATATACAAATCTGGTAACATAATGCAAACAGAGTAGTTGACATGAAATGAACAATGCAAGTATGTAGCAGATAGATGTATAAAACTATATTGTGAAATTACAAAAATTACATATAAGGATGTTACATCTCATGGAAATATTGAAGCATACATATTTACATGGATTGTAGTAGCAAATGAATTTCAGGTGTATTAAAGTTTGAACATGTGTGATAATGTCAGAAAATAAATAAATTGAAGTTAGAACACTCAGTATCACTGAACATGTATGATAATGTTATAAAACAGTGATGTTAGAACACTCAGTATCACTGAACATGCATGATAATGTCATAAAAGAGTGAAGTTAGAACACTCAGTATCACTGAACATGTATAATAATTTCATAAAGCAGTGAAGTTAGAACATTCAGTATCACTGAACATGTATGATAATGTCATAAAGCAGTGAAGTTAGAACACTCAGTATCACTGAACATGTATAATAATGTCATAAAACAGTGAAGTTAGAACACTCAGTATCACTGAATGTGTATGATAATGTCATAAAAGAGTGAAGTTAGAACACTCAGCATCACTGAACATGCATGATAATGTCATAAAAGAGTGAAGTTAGAACACTCAGTATCACTGAACATGTATAATAATGTCATAAAACAGTGAAGTTAGAACACTCAGTATCACTGAACGTGTATGATAATGTCATAAAAGAGTGAAGTTAGAACTCTCAGTATCACTGAACATGCATGATAATGTCATAAAAGAGTGATGTTAGGACACAGCATCACTGAACATGTATGATAATGTCATAAAACAGTGAAGTTAGAACACTCAATATCACTGAACATGTATGATAATGTCATAAAACAGTGACGTTAGAACACTCAGTATCACTAAACGTGTATGATAATGTCATAAAACAGTGAAGTTAGAACACTCAGTATCACTGAACATGTATGATAATGTCATAAAACAGTGAAGTTAGAACACTCAGTATCACTGAACATGTATGATAATGTCATACAAGAGTGAAGTTAGGACACCCAGCATCACTTAACATGTCTGGTAATGTCATGAAACAGTGACTGTAGAAAAGCCAGCTTCATTGAACATGTCTGGTACTTTCAAAATACAAAGAAGTTCGACCACACAGTATCATTGAATAGGCCTGGTAGGGTCATAAAACAATGGAGTTATATCACGTAGCATCACTGAGCGTGTCTTGTAATGATATAAAACAATGAAATTGGAAAACTCAACAACACTGAACATGTCTGGTAATGTAATACTATAATTGAGATGCAGCACTCAGCATCAGAGAACATGTCAGTTATTGTCCTAAAACAATAACATTAGAACACTCAGCATATCCAAAAATGTCTTGTAATGTCACAGCACAGTGAAGGTAAAGCAATAAACATAAATGAACATGTCTGGTAATTTCATAACAGAATAAAGTTAGAACACTCAGTATAACTGTGTATGTCTGGTAATATCATAATATAGTGAATTTGGAACACACAATATCACTGAATATTTCTGGTATGGTCATTAAACAATGGAGTTAGAACACCAAACATCACTGCACATGTCCAGTAATGTCATTATACCAAGAGGTTAGAAGACTTTGCACTACACAACATTTCCAATAATGTCATAAAATATTTTAGTTAGAATACCCAGAATCACCAAATATGTTCGGAAATGTCATAATACAATGAAGTTAGAACACTTTGCATCACTGACCGTGTTTGGTAATATAAAAAAACAACAAGGTTGGTAATGTGTTCATTTAATCAAGTTAGAACACAAAGCTGCATTGTACATGTCTGGTAATGTCATGATACAATGAATTGGAAATTTAGAACACCGAGAACTACTGAACATGTCCGGTAATGTCATAAAACAATGAAGTCAGAACACCCAGCATCTCTAAGTATATTGAGTAAGGTCATAATGCAATGAGATTAGAACACTTTGCATCACTGAAAATGTCTGGTAATCTCATAAAACAATAAATTTTAAACACGCAGTAATACTGAACATGTCTGATTATGTCATAATACAATGAATTAGAAGACTCAGCATCACTGAACATGTTAGGTAATGTTACAAAACAAGGAAGCTACTTATCAGGACTGAATATGTCTGGTTGTGCCATAATACAATAACATTAGAACATCCAGCAGGAAGGAACATGTGTGGTAATGTTATAATAAAATGTAGTTAGAAGAACACCTGGTATCATGGAACATGTCTGCTACTATCAGAAAACAATGAGGTTAGAACACACATTCCCACTGAAAGTGTGTGGAAATGTAAAAAAAAAACGCTGTGATTTTAGAACCTTCAGAAGGACTGAACATGCATGATAATTCTGTAAAACAGCGAAGTTAGAACACCCAGTGTCATTGAACATGTCTTGTAATGTCAGAATACAATGAAGTCAAAACACTCACTATCACTGAACTTGTCTGGTGATGTCACAAATTATTTTATGTATTTATTTTCAGTTTGATGACCGGGGATGTCCAGTGGGCTCAAGGAGCCCGTTTTCAGTGGAGGCCCGGGGAGAAAAGCTCCACAAAACATAGCAGACATAGTAACAATTAAAGAATTAGTATAAATTATGTAGTAAAACATAACCACAGTAGAATATCAGCATAGTATGGTATACAGTGCATATTTACATGTAAATACAATTAGAGGTCTATAGTACAGAGTCACCATTATACTGAGGTTTTAAATCTTCTGAGAATGCTATGAAAGAAACATTTGTAAGAAAGCAGTAAATATGATTGAACTCCTATTGGGTAAGGTGGAAGGTAGTTTATGTATATGTATGTATTCATATACTAGGCAGGATTAGGTAGGTAGAGTGCAAGTGCATTTCTTGTTATTGGAGAGGTAGGAATGGAGCTGGGTTTTGAAGTGATCAAAGTTTTGAGAAATTCTTAGAGAGAGAGGAAGAGAGTTCCATTTTTTGGCTAAGGAAAAGGCTAGGAGAAGCTGACCTGAGGGATGGTTTGGTTTGTGTACAGAAATGAGATTTTGGTGAGCAGATCTTAGAGTTCTGTGAGGGGTATATAGAGGTAAGATATTAGTTAGTGCAGGGCCCTTAGTGGGTTTAAAAATTAGTTTGTGGGCTATAGTGATTTGGAGGTAGTCCAGGTAGTTGGGAAGTTCTAGCCATTGCAGTAGGTGGAGAGGTATGCAGTAGTGGGTAGAGTACTTGGACTTGGTGGCAACCTTTGTGATTTTGTTGTAACAGGATTCCAGTTTAGAGGAGATAGAGGAAGATAGGTTGGTTAGTAGGGGGGCACCATACGAACAAATCAAGGAAGTAAGAGCACACAGCATCACAGAACATGTCAAGTAATATACAAAACAATGTTAGAATACATAGCATCACTGAACATGTCTCCTAATATCATAATCTAGTGAAGTTAGAGCACCAAGCGTCACTGAACATGTCTATTAATGTCATAATATAATGAAGTTAGAAGACCCAGCATCACTTAAAATGTGTGGTACTGTCCTAATACATCAGGTTAGAACACTCAGCATCAGATAACTGGTCTGGAATTGTCATAAAACAATGAAGTTAGATACCCAGCAGCATGAAACATATCTAGTAATGTCATAATACAATGAAGTTAGATACCCAGCAGCATGGAACATGTCTAGTAATGTCATAATACAATGAAGTTAGATACGCAGCAGCATGGAACATGTCTAGTAATGTCATAATGCAATGATGTTACAATGCTCAGCACCAGTGAACATCTCTGGTAATGTCATAACACAATGAAGTTAGATACCCAGCAGCATGGAACATGTCTAGTAATGTCATAATGCAATGATGTTACAACGCTCAACACCAGTGAACATCTCTGGTAATGTCATAACACAATGAAGTTAGAGACCCAGCAGCATGGAACATGTCTAGTAATGTCATAATGCAATGATGTTACAACGCTCAGCACCGGTGAACATCTCTGGTAATGTCATAACACAATGAAGTTAGATACCCAGCAGCATGGAACATGTCTAGTAATGTCATAATGCAATGATGTTACAACGCTCAGCACCGGTGAACATCTCTGGTAATGTCATAACACAATGCAGATAGACCAGCCATAGCTCTCAGTTGTACAGATTTTCACAGAATGTCCAGATTTTTGTCTCATATTTTTGGTCTATTTTCATAAAAATGTGGGTTTCTGTAAAAATAGTGACAAATCATTAAAGACTGAAGTTAGAAATTAATGACAGACATTTCAGTTTCTGATTTCATGCCCTTCAGAAAATTCATGGTAATGCAGAACCTGTTATTCTATCAACTTTCTAAGTTTGTAAGAACAATATTTAAAAATTGGCCATATTTTTGAGCCTTTTCCTCATTTTCATTTCTAGAGTTGACCAGATTTCTTGCTCTAAGAGGTTGAGAGGTATGTAGGCCACTCTGCATCACTGAACATGTCAGGTAATGTCATAATACAATGAATATAGAAAACCTAGTATCACTGAACTTGCCTGGTAATGTGAAAAAAATAAGTTTTAACACTGATCATCAATAAACATGTCTGTCAGTGTAATATAACTATGAACTTAGGACACTCAGCATCACTGGACCTACTGATAATGTTATAAAAGAATGAAGTTAGAATGCTTGATATCTCTGAACATGTCTAGTAATGTCATAATGCCATAAGGTTAGAACACCCAGCATCGTGGAACATGTCTGTCAATATCATAATGAAATGAAAAATGGACAGTCAGCATAATGGAACACTCTGACATGCTAAGATAATGTAAACACACTATGAAGAAAAAGAGATGGACGACTCTCCTAAAGTCCTCACGAACTGCAGAATGAAGTCACCAATCGCAAAAGTAAAATGAAAAGGAAGTTTATTGTTGAAGCTTCACACAAGCTTTTCATCAGTTGAAATATACCAATTTCATCAGAAAAAAACAAAAAAACGGAAACAACGTCACAAAATAACCTCCCCTTTTATATACCCCTTGCTTCTCAGTATAAAAACACTTTAAAATGTAACCAAATGTGCTCCAAACACATAGTTTCTCTCAAAGACGCCTAAACCAGGTGGAAACATTTAAATTCAGTGAATTGAATAAATTTGCTAAATACAGAATGCTTATTTAGAAAAAAGTACTTTTTTAAAAAATTATTAATAAACAGTATGGTCTAAAGAAAAACCACTGAATGTCATTACTGATCGGTGTATTAATTCTACGAGCCAGATTCAAAAAGCTTATATATATATTTAAGGTGGAAAGAATGTTGAACTGTTGAAATTGCAAAAAAGTAAAAATAAATATAAAAATAATGTAAATCATTACTGTCAGGAACTGATAACTCATATATGATACAAAAATAAAAATTTTATAGAGGTTATAAATAAGAATAAAGATATGTATGATGTAGAATATTGCAGTTTTTGACAAACTGACCAAACAATGAAAACATTCACAGGTGTTTAACACCTTAAATGAGACTACCCTCAGAGGTGCCGCTAAATGGAAACCTCTAAACCTACTGGTCGTTCTAAACGAAAAACACACTGAAGGTTTGGTAGGTGGTAATTTTTACAAACCATATAGGTAAAAGATTCAGACAAATTACTTGGAACTAAATCTACCTTTCCTAATGTTATATGAACTTCCACTGAAAAAAATCACCAAAACTACAGGTCATTCTAACACCACAGGTTTACTGGGGGGATTTTTACAAACCATATAGATAGGTGACTCGAACAGGTTGCTTAAGACAAAACCATCCTTACCTGGTGTTATATGAACTGTCAGGGACAACCAAAAGACAGAATACTTATCTATTTAAACTCTTTAGTTTCAACATACATGCTATAGATAATCTGCCATTGATGCCCGGATAATGGCAGGCATCCAATCTCAGTTGCCAAATCAATTCTCTGCTCTCAAGAATAAGGGAATGTGCTCTTCCCCTGCCATCTGACCGGACTTGATCAATGGCTACAAAAGAAAATGAATGTATCTGATTTTCCATAACATGCTTTGCTAGAGCGTTCTCCAACTTTCCCTTCCTAATAGCGTACAAATGTTCATAAATACGCTCTTGTAGTTTTCTGTCAGTTTTACCGACATAGAAAACTGGGCGGTGGGAACACTTAGCCAAGTAAACAACTCCTGAGCTGAAACAATTAAATCTACCCTATACTCTGTATCTAGAGTCCCTTATAACAAAGGTCGACCCCACATAGATGTGCCTGCAATAACGGCACATATTACATTTAAACATACCGGCTCTAACCTCTGAGAACTTAGCTGTAGTCTCCAAGATATTTTTAAGATTTTGGCCCCTTCTAAAGATTATCTTAGGGCATTCCACTCTACTCTCCCAAATTGACTCTTCCTGCATAATCAAGCTCCAATTTTTTTGAATAATAGAAATGATTCCTTTGACATCCACATTGCAAGTTAAAATAAGGCTGCAAGGGTATAATTTCTTATTCACTAGGTGAGTACTGTAATTATCCCCGGATATATTAGAAGAATTTAAAATAGGGACATAAAAGCCTGACACTCGCTTGTTTTGGACTTCTGAAATGAGATCTGAGATGAGATCTTCTGGATATCCTCTTTTGAGGAAAAGACTTTCCATGAATTTACATTCTTCTAAAAAGTCACTGTTCCTAGTCACCATTCTTGCAGCTCTCACCAGTTGACCCTTTATGATAGATTTTTTCCGAGCAAAGGGGTGACAGCTGTTGAACTGCAAGTAGCTATTGGAAAAGGTTTCCTTTTGATGTATTCTAGCCGTAAAACAGTTGGAAATTTTATCTTTTGATAAATCTACATCTAAATAGGAAATCCTATCCCTCTCTAAACTAAAAGTGAACTTTAGGAACTCGGTAGAAGTGTTGAAGGAATCCAAAAGCAGGTCAGCTAACTCACCGTCCCCTCACAGGATGATAAAAATATCATCCAGAAATCGTGTATACAATAACACCTTATCCTGGAAAGTAGGGTTGGTGAATACGCATTCTCTTTACCAAAAAGCCATAACCAAATTGGCCACGCTGGCCCCACAAGGAGATCCCATGGGAACCCCTATTTCCTGTAGGTAGTACTTGTTATTGAAAGTTACATAATTACTAGACAAAATGATATCTAGTAGTTCACTGACCAATTGGATCTCCTCATAAGGAGCTCCCTTGGAACACATCATAGCTGGGTTACCAATCTAATGCCACTGAATGTGGGATGGAAGAATACAAATCCCTTACATCTATGGTCAAGAAATGGCTATCAACACTATAAGGGATTTGGTTTACCCTAGCCAAAAAGGACCAAGAATCCTTTGATATCTGTGGTTCACACTCCACTTATTTTTCAAAATAGAATCCACTACCTTCGCACTTGCGTAAGTTATACTACCTCTGGCACTAACCAGAGGATGCATGGGAGGATCTTCAGGATTCTTGTGAATTTTAGGAGAACCAAAAATTATTGGAACTTTTGGCACTGATGTAGATATGTAGTTGTATAAATTTAGATCTATTGTGTTGTTGATGAACATATCGTTATAATAGGAGGAAATTCTAGAAAGACCTATATTCAACTCTAGAAACTTCCTTATAAGTCTCAGAAACCAAAATGACCTCCAATCTCCTGATATAACCCCCCTCGTTCATCACCACCAGTCCACCTCCTTTATCGGGTTGCATTACCCTGACCGGTGCATTACACAATAGGTCCAATAGGGCCCTCTCTTCCTTACTAATGTTGAATCTGGACCCCTGTTTCAAAAATGGATGACCTAACAGATGGCGGATATCCAATTCACAAATCTGTTCAAGCAATTCCAACACAGGACATAAGGGTGGGTTATAACTACTAGGGACAGAAAAATTACCTGGTTCCCTAGTAAAATTACCCAACAAAAGTTGCAAATTTAACTTTCTGACAAACATCTTTAGCTCTAAAATAGTTTTAGCCAAGTCTGCCCATCTCGTAGGTACAAAAGTGAGGCCTTTGGCTAACAACTCCACTAGATCTCTAGTGAAATTGAAGTCAGAAAAGTTGTAAATTCTAAAGTCCAAACACTTCTGGTAATGTCATAACACAATGAAGTTAGATCAAGTGGCATCACGGAACATGTCAGGTAATGCCATAAAACAATGAAACTAGAACACTCACATCACTGAACTTGTCTAGTAATGTCATACTACAAAGAGGTTAGGGCAGTCAGTATCACGGAACATGTCATGTAATGTTATAATACAAGGAAGTTTGAACATACAGTATCACACTGACTACGTCTGGTAAGGTAATAAAACAATGATGTTAGAACACTCAGCATCACTGGACATGTCTGGTCATATCATAATACAATGAGATTAGAACACTTTGCATCACAGAACACATCAGGCAACATCATAAAAAGTTAAGTTTCATGTCATTGTTCCACTGTATTTGGCATTCATCTAACCTGTCACTGAGTACAATACCCCCTTTGGTATGTACCTAATCAGTCATACCCAACAATTGGAACTGCCACAGAGTTTCCTCACTAAAAAAATACAGGGCATAAGTAAAATGTTCCATGCAGACCACCTCAATCCCCTATCCCTGTGTTCTGTCTCCTACAAGCTTTTGAGGGGCGATCTATGCCTGGCATACAGGTCATTATCAGACTCCACTCTGATGGAGCTCCTGCATATCCACAAAACAGACAGCACCAGAATTACCCATTCTAAAGACTTAAACCTTGCCTGTGATATAAATAGGATCTGCTGGAGAGAGAGGCATGTATCCCAGAGACTACCCCATCTATGGAACAGGCTCCCCATCCATGTGAAGCAGAGTTCTTCCCTAACCCAATTCCAGTGCAACTTGGACAGTTGAATGGGAAACTGGAAATTCATCCACGGTTTGGCACCTATGTCTCTAATGGACACAGGTAACCTCTAAATGGCTCATCTCCCAGGCCTATGCTTACATATATCAAGGGTCTCAGAACTTGTCAGAGATTTGGGATGCATGGCTAGGCTTAAAATGGCCTTTGTTGTCATTAGCCTAGTAAACACCTATGAACCTAGGAACCTACACCCAATATCACCGAACATGTCTGCTAATTTCATAATACACTGAAGATAGAACACACTGCATTACTGAACATATCTGGTAATATTAAAAAAAAAAAAAAAAAGTTAGAATCCCTGTCATTAATGTGCATGTCTGGTAATGTCATAATTTAATGAGGTTAGAACACCAAGCTGCAGTGAACATGTCTATTATACCATGACCCCTCCAAAACATGCACGCTGATTGGCCAGCGTGCCCGTTGTAAATCGAGTTATACTAATGGAAAAGGTCCGTCGCCGGACTTTTTCCATTAGTATAACTGCTTTAACACTGTTCGCTATGTTAAATGGGTTTAACATAGCGAGACAGCTTTAAACAAGCAACGGAGATCTCCGCTGCTTATTTTAAAGCTGTCTCGCCATGTTAAACCCATTTAACATAGCGAGACAGTGTTTAAAGACGAGAAAGGCAAGATCTCCGTTGCTTTTTTAGTGTTCGCTATGTTAAATGAGTTTAACATAGCGAGACAGTTAAAATAAGCAACGGAGATGTCCGTTGCTTATTTTAACTGTCTCGCTATGTTAAACTCATTTAACATAGCAAACATAAAAAGCAACGGAGATCTTGCTTTCTCCGTTGCTTTTGCCAACAGCTCTGATGTACTGCTTAGGCGCGCAGTACATCAGAACTGCCGCGGATGCCAGACATCTGCGGAAGGGCAGTAAACAGGCATTATACTATGCCATTATTTAAGAAAAGTAATAGTTTCTTTTCTTAAATAATGTCATGGTATAATAGCAATAACCCACTTCTGGGTGTGGGTAATGCTAAATTTACCCACAGTTGGCTTTGTTTGGTCCCTCGGGTTTTGCCCTCGGGACCAAACCACGCCAACCGTGGGTAAATTTAGCATTACCCACACCCAGGCGTGGGTTATTGCTATAGTAATATCATACTACAATTATGTTAGAAAACTCAGCACCAGCAAGCATGTCTACTAATGTCATAAAGCAATGAAGTTTGGACACCAAGTGTCACTGATCATGTCTGATAATCTAATCTAACAATCTGGTTTGAATGCTGATCATCAATGAACATGTCTGATAATGTCATAAAACAATGTACTTTAGACACCCAGCATCACTGAATATGTCTGGTAATGACATAAAACCGTGAAGTTAGAACACTCTGCGTGTCTGGTAAAGTCACGAAAAAAATTAAGTTTGAATACTCAGCATCAACGAACATGTCTGGCAATGTCATAAAACAATGCAGATAGAACACAAAACATATCTGAATATGCCAGTAATGTCATAATACCATGAAGATAGAACACCAAGCAAAACAAAACATGTTTGTTAATGTCATAATACAATGAGATTAGAACAGCCAGAGTCACTGAACTTGTCTGCTAGTGTCATAATAGAATGAAGTTAGAATATTCAGCATCACCGAACACATCTGCCAATGTCATAACTGAATAGAGTTAGAACACCCAACATCACAGAACATGTATGGAAATATCAAAACAATGAGGATACAACATGTACTCTCACTTAGTATGTGTGATAATGTAAAAATAATTTCAAATTAGAACACTCTGTATCACTGAGCATGTATGATGATGCCATAAAACAGTGAAGTTATAACACCTGACATAACTGAAAATGGCGGTTAATGTCATGCAACAGTGATATCAGAACAACCAGCATCATTGAACATGTCTGATCATGTCAAAATGCAATGAAGTTTGAACACCTAGCATCACTAAATATGTCTAGTAATGTCAGAATGCAGTGTAGTTAGAACATACAGCATGCCAAAGCATGAATAGTAATGTCATAAAACAAAGAGGTTAGAATGTATAGCATCACTGAACATTTCTGCTAATGTCATAGCTTAATGAAATCAGAACAACCAGCATCACTGAACATATCTGCATTTCTGCTAATGTCATAGCTTAATGAAATCAGAACAACCAGCATCACTGAATGTGTCTAGCGATGTCATAATACAGTGAAGTTAGAAAACCTAGCATCACTGAAAATGTCTGGTAATGTCCTGATACAATGAGGTTAGAGCACACAGCATCAATGAACATGTCTGACAATGTCACTGAACAATGAGGTTGCAACACTCAGCACCAGGGAATGTGTATGGTAATATTATAAATCAACAAAGACAGAACAATCTGAATCACTGCAGATGTCAGGTAATGTCATACTACAATGAAGTTTGAATAGAGCAAACAGCTTCATTGAACATGTCCAGTAATGTTATAATACAATGAAGGTGGAACACTTTGCATCACTGTACATGTTGGGTAATGTCATGAAACAATGAAGTTAAACCCAGGATCACTGAACATGTCTTATAATGTCATAATACAAGAAATATAGAACTCACAGCATCACAGAACATATCAGGTAATGTCATAAAACAATGAAGCATCACTGAACAAGTCTAGCAATGTCATAATATAATGTGGTTATAACACCGAGCGTCAAGGAGCATGTCTGATAATGTCACAAAACATGGACGTTAGAAAACCAGACATCAATAAACATGTCTGACAATGTCATAATACAGTGAAGACACAATATCAAACATCACTAAATATATCTGGTAATGCCATAAAAACAGTGAAGTTACATCATCCCGTATCACTGAACATGTCTGATGATGTCATAATACAGTGAAGACAGAATATCCAGCATCACTAAATATATCTGGTAATGCCATAAAACAGTGAAATTACATCATCCCGTATCACTGAACATGTCTGGTGATGTCATAATACAGTGAAGACAGAATATCCAGCACCATTAAATATATTTGGTAATGCCATAAAAACAGTGAAGTTACATCATCCTGTATCACTGAACATGTCTGGTTATGTCATAATACAGTGAAGACAGAATATCCAGCATCACTAAATATATCTGGTAATGCCATAAAATCAGTGAAGTTACATCATCCCATATCACTGAACATGTCTGGTGATGTCATAATAGAATTTAGAACACTTTGTTTTAAAGAATACATCTGGTAATGTCATAAAGCAAAGAAGTTAGCGTTGTTAGAATTTAAACCAAAAATACAAACTAATGGAATCAATGAACTGATAGAATGACTGGTCTGAGAACTGCATTTGCTAATTCTCATCTTTATAAATGAATGATTCATCAAAGGGTGACTGAATGAAACCAAATACTTTAACAATATACAATGAAAGTCTAGTTAGTGCAGGGGTCAGCCTCATGTTGTGGTCATGATCAGAGGCAACCCCCACCCCCCATGTAAAGCTTCATCAAGTTGTGTCTGATGACTGTCCAATATACCAGATGCTGTGGTTTATGATGCTGAATTCTCACATTGCTGTTACTTGATTATTAAAGTACTCTTGAATGCAACTTATCCTAGTAGTTGATGATTAATTGATAACTGCAGTAAACCTGTCAGAAACAGTTTGATAAAATATGCCAGTCTGATACATTTTGCACTGGAGGTGATATTTAAAGGCAATCTGTGTCGTCTACAGAAACCATGGGTCATGGTTTGCCTGTGACCAAGCATGCCAGTCAAATATGAATAAAATTTATAGAAACCCTTGCAATCTGTGAATCTGATGAAGAGATAAAAGGCTCACTGAACTGGTAAGAGATTCCTACTTGTTTTGTGGTACAGACAACAGTGGTACCTGTAGAAACTGTAGATGAGGAACCCATATCTGGCCCTGTGCTATGATAGACATTCTGCAAAATCTTCAGTATTACTGTTCACTGTATGCAGACATTCTGTGCAGTGAATGCATACCTCTCCTGGCCCCAAAATCTACACTAGATCATAGTCAGACTCTTTTTCTTGGAAAGAGAGAGCATGCAGTCTCCATGCAAGCTACTGACTTTAGGTGGTAAACTATTTTAATATGTTTATACTTATTTTAATTTTTGATAACCAGGTAATTGCACTGGTCCACAATCCCTATCAGCCATAACCCAAGCACTAGTCAAAACAAAACAGATGTACTATACAGCTGGTTTACACAAGGCATGAAAAATAAACAGCATTATTGTACGGGTGGTTGAGTTTGTACAAGGGATGAAAAATTGACAAAATGTTTGTACAGATTGGTTGTATTTAGACATACAGTTGTTTTTAGATGTATAGTTGGTGACAGAAATAAAGGTGATGGTGCATACCTGTAGAGTTGGTAATATATGGTAAACATTGGTTATGTACATACATGTTGACATGTCTTTATTACACGTACAATATGATTCCACTCTGCATATAGACTACATAGTTACATATTATGCATATCTATAAAATAACATGTTTAATTGATTTTGTATTTAGTGGATTTAATATACTGTATATTGCACTGCAACAGGGAAGTCGTGGATATTTCAGAATAAGTCTTTTAGTCTGTTTTACTTTTGTCTTATTGATTACTACTGTTGTATGTATGCCAACTTATAATGTTCTAAGTTTTCCATAATTTCAGTTAGTCTAAATCAAATATATCATGTGTTAATGTTGCAGTTTATTCTTGAAATTCTTGTGGCATAAGAATGGGGTTGCTGTGCAGTATTCTGTATAGTCACATGCCATGCTACAGGATAGTACATGAGGACTGAATGAAAGATTTAGATGTGATGCATTTCTTTTTCTGTAGCGATTTTGAAGCCAGGGGTAGTGCCAACTTCAAAGAAATAAATGTAAAACCAGGGGTAATTCCAGGCTAAAGAAAACTGTTAAAATACATGATCTGAAAATGAAATATAGTTTTATGTCTTTTATTTACTCAATCTCATTTACAACCAGAATGTGTGATTTTTGCTTTTTCTAAATATCAAAGATCAATTAATGTCTTTAAAGTATACTGGATTTCCATGTGTTCTGTCTCCCATTGTTAATATGATAAGCAAAGATGAAAGACCAAGAACCATACTTCTGTTGGGCTGTAATTGCTGAGGGAGTTAAAACACCATGGTGGATTTAGGATTTAAGAGAAGCAGACGTGAATGTATATTTATAAGCTTTACAGTTGATTTGATGAGTAAAAGAACTGGTCTAGCTACATGTGTATAGCTGCATGCTGTAAAGAAGAGATCCTACAAGATATTGGGATTAGTATTTGTTAATTGATATGAAGTAAGTTCTATCCAAGAAACTTAGATATTTGGTCCTTATTTTTTTCTGTATACATCCCTTCTATTTTAATGACTTTTATTTGAGTTATGTATATGTTTGCTGATCTATATATGTTTGAATCTATGTTTGCACTAATTTTTTTATCATTTAAGTTATGTTGATTTATCAGTCTTTTAGCTCCTGTGGATGTAATTTATTTATTTATAATAATATTTATGCACTATTATTTATGTGAAAAAAGGTAGCCATTATTCACATTATTGGTTAGAAAGCTGTACGGCGCATATTTCTGATTAGACTGCTTAAGAATTGCTACCAATGAATGAGATATTAATTAGCAAAGTTTATATTTGGCTTGATAAAGTAGTAGCAGGTAACTGGATGTCTTTGGCTTTTCCAGGGTGATGGCAAAATACTGTGCAAAAATAAGGCTGTGGGGAAATGGAGAATTCTGCTGCCCTTTCTAGAAGATGTGTGTGTGCGCACGCACGTGCACGTGTGTGTGTGTGTGTGTGTGTGTGTGTGTGTGTGTGTGTGTGTGTGTGTGTGTATGTGTCAGGGCACGAAAATATTACTTAGCATGAAAGGCAGTTACTGTGGATAAAGGGGCACTGTAAACCATTGTTTACAGGTAGAACAGTGAAACAGGGACCTGAGAGTATGTGTTCCAAAAACTTATCTCTGTAAGTGACCTGTGCAGTCCAGCCTGGATGAGGAGGTTGAAAGCCCATACCCAGGACAATAGTGCATATTCCCTTTATCCTCTTAACACAGGTTATACTTTGTAAACTAGTCATTTAGCCAGATCTATGTGTATTTTCCTGCTGTTACTTCACCCTTGGTTGACAGCAGTGGGATTCAAACCTCATTGATGCCAGTCCTCTTGTCTTCGCTGGGTGGCATCCTGTCACATTCTGTGGTAGTGGTATCATTGCACCATCATGTTTAGGGTAGTGGTGCTAATTCCAATCATATATTTGGTGACACTTTGAAATACCTCCATCACAGCCACATCAAAACAGTTTGATCCAGCTCTCATTTACTGAAACTGCTGCTTTTGGTGAGCTAAGTTGCCCATGTAGCTGTTGCCATGGGGTTTAGATTACCTATAAAATTTTTGAACCATTAAAGGTGTGCAAATGTATTTCTGTGATGCACCATACATCAATCTGAGGACTTCTTCTACTCAACCTATATTTTAAGTGATCACAACACTATGCAGTCAGATTAAGTTTCATCTATAAATATTAAACCTACTGCTTTCTGTACAATAAAGATACAATAAGAATATAAGAATCCACTACTGACTTTAGGCAGTTTCATTTAAACTGAAATAAAGTAAAAAAAAACTTGAGATAAAGCAAAAAATAACAACACATCTCTTGCAACTAGTGTCTCTTTTTCAATTCAGGCGGTCCAGAGGTGGGCAAATAAAATATTACATGGTTTATGCTTAGACTCCTCTCTAAGATAAACTATGTGATTTCAATATATTCCTATGCTCAAAGATGAGACAGATAAGAAATATGACTCAGACCTGCAAACAGCTCACATAGTTAAAGAAAATAAAGTTGTTTTTTTTTAGATATAAAATATGTCAAGATCAAATAAAATGTGAACAAGTTGAAAGGAGATTTAAGAAGCTTGTGAAGTTCTCCTTTATTTTCGGCTTGCGGTTTGTCTAGAATAGTGTGCCCATGTATAGATCAAAGTGAAGTGGCAGGAGTATAATACGCTGCAAGGACTGAGCTTTGTATCAGCACTTGAAGTAGTCCCCTTGTGCCAGATTTCTTATTAAATTAGATGGGGTGTATGACTGGCAGTGTTAGCAATGTATCAGTTTCATTCTGTCTAAACAGCACATTTACCAGACTGTTTATTAAATCAGTAAAACAGATTGCATTGGGCCTTGTACTGCTGCTTTGACACAGCATTTATTCCTAATTCTTATATCTTTTACCACAGCTATTTTTTACCTCCTCCCTGAAAAAAAGATCAGAACACTTCAAATCTGGCTCCAGTTTTTTCACCTTGCATACCAAAATGTTTTGGCCCATCATGTTAAGTGTCTTGAATGATCAGTTTATATGACTTGGATATTAAGCAATCTGGCTGGGCTAAAGTGATGTCATCTAGTAAGATCAAGACAACAGTCACAAGGCTGAATGATATGAAATGCCAGGTATACTCACACCACTTAGTTATGTGCTTTACAGGTAGTATATAAAATAAAGTGGAAATTTAATACTTAATCCTCCTTTCATTCTGACACACATATATATATATATATATATATATATATATATATATATATATATATGTATGTGTATATATATATATATATATATATATATATATATATATATATATATATATATATATATATCTGTGTGTGCATGTGTGTGTGTATAGAGATATAGAAATGTAAATAAAAGATAAAACTAAACAAGACCAAACAGTACTACAAAGGATAAATGCCACGTTCAATGAAAAAATGCTTAAATAAAATAATCCAACAGTGTATACAATGAAGCAAACATGTAGAATGACCATAAAAGTAAACTTCAAGCACATTTATTAAAACAAACCCAGTGCACAAGAACACATAAGCGCTTTCACAGTTAGCTTCATCAGACCAAAATAGTGCACATTTCATAACCAAGTTTAAATGCAACAACCCGGCCAATCAAACTGCATGATGAAAGTCAAATGCTAAAAAAAAATCACATGATAAAAAGCATTGGGTTGTACCTTAAGCACATATTGAGTACAATATAAAACATGAGTTTATAATTAACTTTCACCATGGAAGCAAATATGCAAATAACAAAAACCAACATTCTATGACATAAAATTATATATATATATATATATATATATATATATATATATATATATATACACACACACACACACATATACATAGATATATGTATATATCAGCATAGCACCTTCAATAAAAAAATCATTATACTTTTAAATGCCTAGATTTCAATGCAGGTTTAAGGGAGGCTTTTTCATTTAAGCCTTTCACCCTATCTGCCCTAAGTCAAATGATCCATCTCCCTTCTTTACTCTCAGTGCAGTTCCTGATATCACCTTCTCTTATACTAGGAAAGGTACAATCAATGATCAAAAAACGACAGGTGTGACTAACCTCTTCTTGCAAAACAGTGTAAGAAACTTCTCTGTGTGGAAGATTTTCAGTCTATATATTTCTAGTTAATCACTGTATATTAATCAGATCAGACAATAGTAGTAGAAGTAGTGAACGTAAACTCGTCAAGTCAAAAAGTAATAATAGAAAATATATAATTCTACAGCATTACTAAGTATTCGAAAGTTATCCAAGCAAGGCAGGCAGTCTGTTTCCAGTCGAAAATCCTTTATTAAGTACACAGACAAGCGATCTAAGTAAAACAAAAATAAAGTAATAACTAACCTCTTCTTGCATAACATGCTTAGATAGGGCATTGTTATGTTGTATAGCTGTTCCCTAATCCTGTCTTTGAACATCCTATCAGTTTTACCTACATAATAGGAGGCACCCACTACACAATAAGCGAGGTAAACCACATGCTGGGTAAGGCAGTTAGCAGACACCTTCAACACGTACTTACAACCCATATCCGAGTGGGTAAAGAAACCACTATCATCAATGTTATTGCAATAATTACACATACCACATTTGTTATAGAATGTTGTTTTTTGTTATTTGCATATTTGCTTCCATGGTGAAAGTTAGTTATGCTCATGTTTTATATTGTACTCTTGTCTCTTTTGAACTTGAAGTGGATGCAAGGTTCCCATGAGTAGAATGGGTAGAATGCAAATGGAGTCATTGTGAATATAAATAAACCTGCTACAGTCTTTGTGAATATATTGTGAGTATGTTCTATAGCCATTCCCTATATGACAATTGTATAATATTGGTGTTTTATTGTTTTTATCCCATACTGCATTGTATATAGAGCCCAAGCCTGCTTGTGATCCCTGAAGTATTGACTTTGTTTCTACTAAGCTGCTACATTGTACTATATAAAGGATACCTTTTTAATTAAAATGCTGGTTTTCTGAAACCACCATACAAACTTTTGTAAGACTTTCCATGGGGTCAATACCCCTATCCAAATTAAATATAAACTCTGAAGTCACTCGTCAACTGAGCAGCAAACTTTGTTCTTGGCTAAAGTGTTTTCATTGTAGACATGTTGCCCAAAATATGTTCAATAGCATGACATTCAACTACATAACCATTTCCTCCTTAAAATGTAAAAAGTGGTGTTATACGCTGTGCAGACAGTTTGTTTTTAAAATAAGAAAGCACACCAGATGATCTGTACTCAGAGTACTTGAGTGGAAACTTTAAGAAATTAATGTGTAGTGGAAAATGCAGAGAAAAAAGTAATAAAGGAAATGTTAAAAATCTATAAGGCACAATTCATGAAATAATATATGTATGTTGTTTGAACTTGGATTGGGTAAGTAAAACAGTAAGAGGTGGAAAGGAATTCTTTAAGGAAATGAACATTTGTCCAAGGAGTTGTCTTCCAGGGAAAATAGGCTCGGACAAGTTTATTGGGGAACTGTATCACTAAGCTTTGGGAATTCTATAAAATATCACATGGAGAACATGGTCAGACTGCATGGACTTAGCAGTTCTCATCTCCTAAGTGTTTTTTTTTTTCAGGATAAAGCCTTCTGATTTACTCTGTAGTATATATATATATATATATATATATATATATATATATATATTTATATATATATATATTTTTCCTCATTACTGATTTTAATAAACTTTGATACAGAGATTTAGTTGATAAGCTAATATCTGTGGGAATCCAATGGTTTCTATTGTCAAACACAGAATGTCTTTTGTTTCTGATGTTGACATATTTAACAAGATTTCTGAATTTTAAAATTACTGCTATAAGAAAAACTGTTAAATACAGGTTTAGTGGAATATTAAAGATCAATGAAGTTAGCATGTTGCTTATTTCTGACAAAAAATGGCAAATAACAATCAGTAGTCAGAAACCCAGGCATTATCTAAATGCGAACAAGTGAAACAACCATTTGTCAGTTCCTCTTCCTGCTGTATTGCCTGACATTTAGTAAGCCACATTAAATCCAGGATATAAACTATATTTGTAGAAGTTTTTCTTCTTTGAACTGTAATTTTTTATGCAGCTGTCTTCTAAATAAACATATGGGTACATTTTTGAAGGCTGAGGTGCTAATTTTTGAGTTATTCCCTGTGGCTAATAGCCAACTCTGTGTACACCCACGCACTACTCACCTGATGCCACTTTTACATTCATACTGGATATGATGCTGGGCTATGAAATTATTATTCCATATAAATTAATTGCCTAAAGCTCTGTAATACTGCATTACAATGTTCTGCTCTGGACTGCACCTGGAAAGTATTAGTTACTATGTGACGAATATAGCTTTTGCTGAAAAAAGTTTTAAGCACACAAAATAAAAATAAAAAAATAGACTTCTGTCCCAAATGCCATACATAGAGCTTCACTTTAACCACACAAGTTAAGCAAAGAGTTTTACTTAAGGCAAGTGCTCAACATATACAAAATTCCAAAAGGGTGAGAAGGAGGCTGTAAAAACACACATTATCTGTATTTTTCAAAGCCATTTTTATTGTTTTATCAGACAATGTTTAGATCTTTCCCATGTGTGGGTAATGGTTAATGCAATTATTAGTGACTCAGAATGTGTCTTATGGGGACATTGTGTGTGTGTGTGTGTGTGTGTGTGTGTGTGTGTGTGTGTGTGTGTGTGTGTGTGTGTGTGTGTGTGTGTGTGTGTGTGTGTGTGTGTGTGTGCATGCAAAAGACCTGAAACACTACTCAGTGTACTTCCTTCCTTTGAAATTCTGTTTTACATTGGACTCAATAATGATTTGTTTCACATGCCCAAATCTCAGGAGACCATCTGGGATGAAAATACCTTTATCACAGTTGAACAAAGTTCCATTCTCAATTTAATTAAGAATGTTTCAGAGTGAGCAGATCGATGCGAGGCCATCTTACCACAGATGCCCTTCCTAGGTGAATGAGATACCTAGGGCTTTGATTTCTGCAAAGTCAGGGTTCTGTGCAACATTAGCTGTGATTAAACTAGATTGGTATGACATTAGTGTAATTGCTGTAGTTGTCTTGCTAGACTCTGCCTTCATTAGTGTAACCTAAGGGAATTTCCCCACAATTTATACTTCTATTAGAAAAGCAGAAGGATGGGAAATAACTGTTAAGTAAAGACAAACTCAATTTATTCCACAGTCAGTTATTGATTAACAGGTAGGTGTTGAAAATATCATGTAACTTAATTTTGCAGAAAGGCTTGTAGTGTGTATGTGTGTGCAGGTGCATGTGTGTGTGTGTGTGTGTGTGTGTGTGTGTGTGTGTGTGTGTGTGTGCGTGTGTGTGTGTGCCTGCGTGTGTGTGTATGCACAAAAATTACAAGATGGAAAAATAAATGATTAAACAGCTGTCTTATTTGTTTCAGGTAGCGAGGTAGCTGCTAAATACAGTAGTATAAGAAGTGAACTGACTTAACAGTGTGGATTACTGATTGATCAATACCTGATTAATGCCTCAGCTGAAAGAAAGATTGCATACCAGTTCTACACATCTATCTATCTATCTATCTATCTATCTATCTATCTATCTATCTATCTATCTATCTATCTATCTATCTCTATAAATACACACACACACACACACACACACACACACACACATATATATATATATATATATATATATATTTATATACAAAGGAAGTTAAAGCCATGAATGAAAGTAATACATTTCTCAGGTGAAAAGTAATATGTAAGATGGTAGTATTTCTTTTAAGATGACAATGCATGAAGAATGCAAAGCAATGTGCAAAGCAGCTAGAAGGAGGTTTGACGTAAGGCATTGATGACGCTTCCTCAAAAAGGAGAAGAAATTGTTACTAACGCAAGGAGCAGGACTGATAAAGATAACAAATGTCATAATATAAGTTATAACCTAAGGCAGAATGTTACAGAATGACTCAGGGTATGCAAGTGATTGCTTGAAATAATAGAAATGCTGGCAGGAAAAAAGCAGTACAAATCTGAAATATGGTAGAATATTTCATTGAAAATGGTAAGTAAAGGAACAATGCAATGCAATGTATTGTGCTGTCTATGTCAAGATGTGATCTTCCTACATCATAGTGCCCACTGCCTTCATAATTGAGGGTAAAAAAATTATGGGGAGGGGGGATTTGGCATACATGGCACATATATAATATAACTCTGTAACACACCAAACACTTTACTGCAAAGCTTTTGTGTCTACACCCTTAACACACCAAATACTTTATTGCAAAGCTTTCGGGTCTACACCCTTAACAAACTAAACACTTTATTTTTGGGCATTACTGAACAGAGTTGTTGTTGCGCATTACTGAACAGTGACACCATTGTTATTTAGTTTGGACATATATAATATAGTCAGTGGCACACACCAAATAATTCTAATATGTTATTGAATAAATTATATAAATGTTTGAAGGCTCAGTGGCATAGGGAAGGACATCTATCTGTGCACTAGAGATCCAAGTCTGGGAACAATGTCAGGCTGATGAAAGGGTTGGTCAGTGGAATAGGATGAAGTAGCCTGATGGGGAAGGTATGGGAACCAGATACCTGTGTGACCTCTGGTGGAGACCAGAAGTCTCATAGGTCCAGGGACGTCGGGAGGCATACGCACTGTACTGATTTCAATACAACTTTTTTAGAAGGGGGCAGCATTTTTGAAAAAAAAACGTACGTACATATTTCTTCTCCCGTTCCTTTCTAAGGAGGTGCTGGCTCTTTAAGGAGGATACCAGCCAGTCGGAAGTGAGCTCACATCATGTCTGGCTGGCTGGCTGTGAGCGGGAACCAAAGCAAGCAAATGGAGTTGGAAGGCAAGAGCAGGATTATCGGAGTTGGAAGCAAATGGAGTTGAAAGGCAAGAGCAGGATTATCAGAGTTGGAAGGCAAGAGCAGGATTATCTGAGTTGGAAGGCAATCGAAGTAAGTGCACAGTGTGTATGCAAAGGCTTTAGTGAAAGATCGCAAGTGGCTATTTGTGTGTTATTCAAGTTTATTATGTGAAGGGTGTGTGAATGATCGCTTATTCAAGTTTTGTGTGTGAACGATCGCTTATTCAAGTTTTGTGTGTGAACGATCACTTATTCAAGTTTTGTGTGTGAACGATCACTTATTCCAGTTTTTTGTGTGTGAACGATTGCTTATTCCAGTTTTTTGTGTGTGAACGATCACTTATTTCAGTTTTTTGTGTGTGAACGATCGTTTATTCCAGTTTTTTGTATGTGAACGATCGCTTATTCAAGTATTTTGTATTTGAACGATCGCTTATTCAAGGTGTGTGTGTGTGTGTGTGTGTGTGTGTGTGTGTGTGTGTGTGTGTGTGTGTGTGTGTGTATGTATGTGTATATATATATATATATATATATATATATATATATATATATGTATATATGTATAAAACAGATCTGTGACCCATTGCTAAGGTAAACAAGGGAATAACAACAGCATTTTTCTTTCTTACCTGCACTTGTGTAGGTTTGTAGTAAAGGCTTAAACAGCTACACTAACAGGAGTAATATTGCTATGCACTTTATATGTAAAATGCATTTATTTATACAATGAATATGCATCAAGGAATCACGATTCTGAAAAGAATCAATAGAACACTGTCTGCAAAATGCACAGTAAATGGAGCAATGACATTAAATATAGAATAGTATTATTACAAGTTTTAAGTTGATAAAAATTATAACCTAGTCATCTGAAAAACACATATATTGGTAATCATAATGTTTGCCCTCTTAACATCTGGTAATTTCTGAAGATGATGAGTATTCGTACCTATTCAAAAATTCTGAAAAGACACCTTTGATGGCAATGTTAGCATGCTTACAGAACAAGACTGCAGGGCACCTTTCTAGAGAGTATGCGTGCTGTATTACTCATCAAACTGGAGTATATAAAAGTCCCAGTCAAATTCTTGGGTTGCCAGCTAACTTTCCTTTACAATTTTAACTTTTTACTAAATGTGACATCAGATCCTGAGCCATACACATTTTTATTTATTTATTTGTATTAGTTTACTAGAGTAGAGCACTGACTTATCTGGACATCTTACAGGCTCATATTGGAAATTAATCTGTCTCCAAGGAAACGATTTTAATGTTTCCAAAGTATGATGGATAGACACAGTTCAGATATGATAGACTTATCCATCTGAAAGTAAACCCTCTGTGGCATTTTCAGAAAGATGCAAAGTGACATATCTTAAGTCAAGGTTGTAATAATTTTCCACAGGCTGCCACTGGCTGACCAAGGCCTTAGGAATGCTGAATACTTTATTAAGATTACAGTAGTCAGTTTTAACATTATTATTGTTTTCACATAGTAAGGGTCTTACAGTGAGCAAGGCACCGCATTTGATTTGCTCCTCATTCTTAACTAAAATAATCTACATGTTATAAAAACGATGTTCATTGGTTCTTCTCTTCCTTCAGCATATCTGGTAATCTTGCCTTTGTCTATGTTTTGCAAGGTTGTCTCTTGATAAAGGACTATTGGGATACAGCTCTGCCAAATGAAAATCTATTCTGAGAATGCTTTATGTTGAATTCTGATTTAAAATACTTGACTTTCTGTTCTTGAGACTTGCAACTCCATATATAATCAGAAGAGAAGAGTTGTAGTTTCTGTAAAAGAAAGACTTCCTCCATTTATTCAGCTGGGCTGTTTTTTAAACAGTCTTCGCATGTACTGTATCTATTCCACAATAGTGAATAAGGTGACTACTCCTTAGTACAGTAATTACTGCCATATCTGTGGCCAGAGATGTGTCCTCAATGTAGGCTGTTTGAGCTGTTCAACAAAGTGGAGAGGAGGCTGTTTCCCATTGGCTCAAGCTATCTTAGAATCAATGAGGAAATAATTCCTGTAGATGGACTGTGATGGAAAAAGAACAGGAATGCATGTTTTAATCAATTTTATGTTTATCAAACAATACTTAGAGTGCTGTGAGATACAGATTATTAGGTCTTTTCAAGCTTACCACAAGGGCCTTTTTAAGCCTAGCCATGCATCCCAAATCTATGACAAGTTCTGATACCCTTGATAAGTGTAAGAAGGGGCTTTGGAGATTAAACATTTACAAGCAGGGATCTGGGAGATGGACCATTTACAGGTTCATGATCTCTTTTGCTGAGGGCATTACAAGTCAATAGTGCTAGTACCACTGTCAATCAGTTCACAAGAGTTCACAGGATTGTATATATTTCTTTATTTTTATACAGTTAACATTTGTGTATGTGTGTGTGTGTGAAAGAGAAAGAGAGTGAGTGCATGTGCATGTCTGAGTGGGCAGGGGGTTGCAGTGGGTTGCACTTTATGTGGTAGACAGTAGCAAGCTAAAATACATTATTGTGATATGTGTGTGTGTGTGTGTGTGTATATATATATATATATATATATATATATATATATATATATATATGTATATATATATATATAGATCTACTTTCAATTACCAAAAGCCCATATGTCAAACAAAACATTATTTTCTCAAGATGAAAATAATGAAAATCCTGAACCATATAATTTTTCCGAGGGCAAGTAAACACTTGCCTAAAAGTACACAAAACATACTGTACTATCTGAAACCCACTTAGGTGGGGGCTACACCCCCACACCCCACATAACTATATATATATATATATATATATATATATATATATATATATATATATATATATATATATATATATATATATATATATATATATATATATATATATATATATATACCAACTCTTTGATTACACTACAATGGACAAAAGGGCATAAAGGGCATATTTCTCCATGTTGGGCAAGTATTTACTTGCCCTGGGAAAAACTATGGGGTTCTGGATTTTCATTTTCATTATTTTTGTTTTGAAAATTTGAGAAAATAACAGTCAACATTATGGGCTTTATATATATATATATATATATATATATATATATATATATATATATGGATTCACTTTAGAAGCTCGAAATACTGAAATATCGAAATTCAGTATTTCGTGCCCATAAACTGGAATCATGAAAAGAATGAAAACTCAGAAGCACAAAATTGAAAACCTCACATACCAAAGATTTTGAATTAGTGCTTCTGGTGTTTCGCTGTGGTTATGGATTCAGGTAAGTGTTTTAAGGGTTTTAGGTAGGGGCTGTGGTGTGTGTTAGTGTATTTTGTTGCTGTGATATGTGTGTGTGAGGATAATGTAGCTTGTGTGGTGGTGTTTTGTTGTGTTTTTATATGTAGTGTGACCTCAGAGTTATAATATTTAAGTGGGCGGTTGTGGGGGTGCAGCCCCCCACATGGGGGGTGCAGGTGGGCTTGCCCCCTTCTTTAATGTAGGACAGAGCTTGTGTTTGTGTGTGGGGAGGAAGGTGTGTGTTTGTGTACAGCAGAAGCGCTAATTCAAAATCTCCGGTATGCGAGATTTAGAATTTTGCGCTTCTGAGTTTTCGTTCTTTTCAGGATTCTACTTTATGGGCTCGAAATACTGAATTTCGATATTTCAGTACTTTGAGCTTCTAAAGTGAAAATGGTGTGTGTGTGTAAATGCTCCCCACATAATACACCTGCTGGTTATAGGTGTTCAGGCTCAAACCCTGTACCTTTGCGCTAGGGTAAGAAGAGCCTAAAGTCCCTAACCACCACCATTTCTGAACTTTGTTCAGATTTGCTTTTATAATGGTTGTGAGCTATGGTGAGAAGTGAGAACTGAAGTTGTATTTCTCCCATTATTGTTTTTGTTGTTTGCCCAGGCTGTTTGTGCTAAGGTGTGAAGTGAGAACTAAACTTGTATTCCCTCATTATTGGCTTTGTTTGTCCAGGTTGTTTGTGCTAAGAGGTTGAGAGCTATCTAAATTATTACTATTAAATTTGTCTTCCTATTTTTCATACTGCTGATTTAGCATAGTGGTATGTTGCACTGACTGTAGCGCATATGGTTCTGGGTTCAAGACATGCATGGTGATAATGCAGCATTTTATTCTAGCAACTTTCCAAAATTACACAAGCAATGTTTAAAATGTGTCCCTGTTTTTTGGGCTTTTGCCCCCCCCCCCCCATAAAAGTTGGCTTTTTCCAGATTTCTTGTGCTGCAAAGTTCAGAGATACAGCTGAGTGTCGACATTTTACAAGTAGCTGAGAGCTGCAGGGGAACTTAAGTTTAGTGCTGCTTATGCTTCAGCTTGTACTGTTAATAGCACAACAGGTAGTATATTTGCTTTTGATGCAGAAGGCTGTGGGTTCTTCTCCCACAGTAGTTAGATGCATTGCTGATACTGTACTGTATTGTAAAGGGGGGTGGATGCTGTAGCCTGTTTTGGCGAAGATATCTAGTAGCAACTATGAACCTGTTATCAGTTTGCCATCCATTCCCTATTGCAATATTACTAGCGTATCATTGTTTTTAATGCAACATAGGCAATTTATTCCTCAAGGGCAACAGGCACATTATTTGTAGATGAAACCATGAAATATAAAGTTGTTTGCTAGCAGCAGCCTCCTCATTAGTTACAGATTTCTCTAATGTGGAATTATGTAGATGGCTTTTACTAGTTCAGAGATTGTGCATATTTACTGATACTGGTGGACTGTAGATGTTTGAGTAGACTTTTATGATGGAAGGTGTATCAAAGAGCATGTGTATGTTTCATGTGCAAGGGACCTATGATTTGAAAACAGCCCAAAGTTAATCTTTATCTGCCACTGGCAAAATGTATTTCCTTTGAATGTGGGTTTCAATGCTGTCTCAATGAATGTGAGTTTCAAGGGCAGAGAAGTTTTAATGCTAAGTCTAGTTTCATTGTGAGACTGCATTGCTTTGTTCAACAGATATGTATTGGTGTTCATGCTGTAAAATGCAAAATAAAACTTTTCTGGCAAATCATTTAGGAATGAAGTCACTAAATGACCGACGTTAAGTTTCAGACGTCATAATCTTCAGAAAAATGCATGCTAAAGCAAGACCTGATATTCTATTAACTGTCTTAAGTTTATATAAGGTCAATTTTTAGTACTGTTTGTATGTTCCCCCAATATATTTGGTCTTGTCCAGATTTCCTGTATTAAGAGGTTGAGAGGTATGTGCAAATAAATCGCTTTATAGAATTAGGAATATCCACACCTCTCAACTGTCCCAATTTTGGCTCAAAATGTTGCTCTCCCCCTAATAATCTCTCCACAAAATAGCAATTTTGGAAGAAAACTTGGAGGGTTTACTTTTATAAATAACTGTAATGATCAGAGTTATACATTACTTTTATTTCAGAAATGCATGTAGATTCTCTAATTTTGTCAGCTGCTCAAGTTAACTGTGCTCATATTAAAATGGTGTCCCTTCTTTGACAGGTTCCCAGCTGTATTGTCTGGCAATTTTATATTTTTGCATCACATTTTTGGTCAGTTTTTCATAAAATTGCAGTTTTCTGGCAAATTAGTGGCAAGTCATTAAAGACTGAAGTTAGAAAATAATGGCAGACATTTGAGTTTCAGATTTCATACCTTTCAGAAAATTCGTACTAATGCAAGACCTACTACTATTCTATTATCTTTCTAAGTTTATAAGAGCAATATTTAAAAAAAATGTCCTCATTTTTGGGCCTTTGCCTCAGTTTTATTTATGAGTTTGTTGCTCTAGAGGTTGAGAGGTGTGTGTGTGTGTGTGTGTGTGTGTGTGTGTGTGTGTGTGTGTGTGTGTGTGTGTGTGTGAGGTAGGTAGGTAGCATACCTCTTAACTGTCCAAATTTTGCAGAATGTCCCGATTTTTGCCCCATATTTTTTGTCTGTTCCTCATACATTTTGTGATTTTCTAGAAAATCATTGAAGACTGAATTATGAACTAAATAATGACAAACATTTGAGTTTCAGACTCCATGTCCTTTAGAAAAATTCATACTAGCACAAATCCTGTTATTCTAGCAACTTTCTCATACTAGCACAAATCTTGTTATTCTAGCAACTTTCTAAGTTCACAAGACCATTATTTAATTTCTGCCCCTGTTTATTTTAGGCTTTGTCCATATTTCTTGCACTAAGAGGTAGGTAGGGGTGTGTGTGTGTGTGTGTGTGAATGAAACACTCTAGTTAGGGGTAGCCAGGTGGTTAGTAATTTACTCAAGCTCAAAACCTGTACCTTAGTTACAGAAAACAAGAGCTTGAATCCTCTACCCCAACTACCATGCGGCATTTTTCAAAGAACTGACTTTCGGGTTCATTTTCAATTCAAGGACCCAAATTTGAGTGAATCTATATTATATTACTGAAGAGGCATTACAGCAAATGCCTCTTCATCGACACTAAAAGAGTGAACCGTGAATTACGAGAATGGCCGTAGCTTGGCTGGGGAGGGGGGGGGGGGTAGCAGTTTGAGAGCTGTGAGTACAAATTTGAAAATCCTAGCTACACCCCTGCATAGGTCATCTCAGAGAAAACAGTGCAGCAAGGCCAAAGCCAGGAGTCAGAGAAGAATTATTGTAATTGTAGTTTAAATAAATGAATGTTACATATTTGTCTGATTAGGGCAGGAATCATATTCTGTTTTTTCTCTAAAAAGTGCATAGCAAAATTCCTATATCACCTTTTACATGTTTTTGTAATTGCTTTACTTCCAGATCCTATTTTTCTTTTCCTTCTCCTAAGTCTCCCACCAACTAATTTTCACTATCTTGTTCATTTATTCTTCTGTCTCCATTTCACTCTCTTCTTCCTCTTCACTTGCTAAGATTGCAAATCTATTTTCTTCCCATATATTAATAACCTCCCTTTGAGCTCTCTTAACTATCGCTTTATTGTTTAGTCTTTTTTTGGTATAACCTTTCCTATACTATCTTCTCTTTCAACATCATGTGTAGTAATATTTTCTACTGTTTGTCTTTCTTCTGAGTTTTCCTCTTCATCTACTCTGTCCTTTTCTATTATGGGACAGTCAACCCAGTAGTTGCCAAAGACTTAACAGTTTCTACAAAAAAGTTTAAAGGTTTTTGCTGTAGGTCTCCACTCCCCACATTGGCCACACCTTCATTTGTTACATTTTTGTACTAAATTATTTTCATCCCCAACAAAATAACATGCTTCGGAGTGGCCCCTGTACCTAACATATCCCCTCTCACCATTCTGATTTACTCTGTTGTATAACTCACAATTAGATCTCTTACTTCCAGGACAAAAATTCTATACCACTGCAAGACTGACTTACAGATGACTCAGGAAGCCCATCTGGCAAAGGGTCATCTCTGAGAATACCTAGAGACATTAACAGATCCTGGGCTGGGTGAGCATAGAAGCAAGGAGATATAGCTATAGGTAGTGCGGGGCTATAAACATCTAGAAGAGCATTTAGAGAACCTGACAGAAAGCATGTATGCTAGCAATAATCCAGTAACCAATTTGTAAATTACAATACAAATTAGTAGTGCAAACTAGAATACAAACCTGAAGGCATATGAGATGAAACCAAGTAGAAACGAGACAGTTGTCATGGCAGCAAAAGGGTAAATCAGAAGAAGAATACGATGAAAACTGAAATAGAATGGAAAATAGCGAAACAAGGTAACAAACATCTTCATGTATCTGAGAGGGGTCATTGTAAAGAAGGGAAGCCTGAATGAGGAGGTCAAAGTAAGAATCAGAGATGATTCACCCAACTATCATGAAGTGTGAGGGATAATGTGTGACAGAAGGCTACCGAAAAGCCTGAAAAGTAAGGTGTATTAAACAGAGGTACAACCAGTGCTTCTGCTTGACACAAAAAAAAAAACGGGACAGTGAGGATGCTAGAGATGATGGATGTGAAGTAACTGAGACATGTGGTAGGATGCACATTGAGGAATAGATGGAGAAATGACAACATTAGAGCAGAAGCTAAAGTAGCCCCAGTTGCAGAAAAGGTCAAGGAAAACAGATTATTGTGGTTCAGTCACATGTATCAGAAAGCAGAAGCTGATCTGGTGAAGAAGATTTGGGAGAGGTATTTGGTGAAGAAGATTTGATAGAGAAAGGAATAAGGCAAGAGAAAATGAAGACATCCAGCTAAGAGATGGATGGATTGTATGACAGAAGACCTGTGACACTCAGGCATGACTATCAAAGAAGGTAGGAGAGTGGTACTGACTTTAGAGAGGTAGTGACAGTCAATGACACACACCAACTCCATGTATTAAAATGGTAAAAAGTGTGTTGATGATAGCAAATCCTACCTTCAAGCACATTACGTCATCATGTCTGCAGTCGGGTTTGGGTAATAAAACAATCCCCTGGATTCAGCAAACTAGATTATTCCTGCATGGAAGGAACCGTTCCCATGCAGCATGGCAGCGAGCCATGCATATGTATGAAGGCGCACTGCCATGCTCTAATACGTACATGGGGATGTATATGATCACAGGGGGTGTGTCTGAGGCAAGTGCACTCACAATACACATGCTCCCTGCACACCAGAATTGCTGTACAGCAATTTAAAGAGAGAAAGATCACTTGTCACACCTCTCAACCCATTAGAGTAAGAAATCTGGACAAAGTCATAAAGGACACATGTTAAATATTGCTATTACAAACTTAGAAAGTTGATAGAATAACAGGTTTTGCATTAGCATGAATTTTCTGAGGTGTATGAAGTCTAAAATGCATACTTCTCAACCCGTTAGAGTAAGACATTTGGACAAAGCCATAAGGGACAGCTGTTAAATATTGCTATTACAAACTTAAAAAGTTGATAGAATAACAGGTTTTGCATTAGCATAAATGTGCTGAAGGGTATGAAGTCTAAAATGCAAATGTCTGTCAGTATTTTCCAACTGCAATCTTTAATGATTTGCCACTAATCTGCCAGAAAGCCACAATGCTATGAAAAATGGACCAAAAATATAAGGCAAATATCTGGGCATTCTGTGACAATCTGTACAGTTCAGAGATATAGCAGACACTGTTAGTGTCCATGGAGCATACCTCAAATTCAAAGCCTGCCATGTCATCACCTTTGTAAAAACACAGCCCCCCCCCCCCACAGATAATGTTGCAGAAATCCATGTGCATACCCCTACAGTACAAAAATAAAACACAGTTTAATTTTTTTTTCGGTCCCCAATAAAGTTTAAGCATAGCTGAGCAGGTGTGCACATCGAGTAGCTCTGCTCAGCCTAGCTTACACATCATAAGGAGCTAAATAGGTATATACTCCAGAACACAGAGTAAGAAATCTGGCCAAAGCCATAAGGGACAACTGTTAAATATTGCTATTACAAACTTAGAAAGTTGACAGAATTACATCTTTTGCATTAGCATGAATTTTCTGAAGGGTATGAAGTCTAAAACGCAAACCTCTCAACCCATTAGAGTAAGAAATCTGGACAAAGCCATAAGGGACAACTGTTAAATATTGCTATTAAAAATGTCTCAATGATCATGTTAGCATTAAATCAGAGCTCAGATTTAGGGCTTATAAATTATAATGAATTTTTATTTATATATTTATACACCAATATTCTTACAATTAGTGATATTTGATTTATTGGGATGGAGTTGAACTATCTATATTTATTTTATTGTAGCCTATTTATGTATACATTATATGTGGTTTTTCATGTGGCATGTTTTAGTGTTTCAGTGTTATAACACTTTTTTTGTATATCATAGGACAGTAGTTTTACTATTACATCAATGTGACAGTATTTTTAAAGCAATTAATATAGTATGTTATTGTTATTTCTAACTATATATTCATCATTCTCTCCACATGGATTTTTCCACTTTAAGGACTGCTCTTTTCAATGATTGGTCACCTGTTCATTTAATTATGGGTAAGGTTTTATACTTAAGTGAGTGTTTTACATGCAAGTATTGTTCTGATGAAGTCAATTGATGAAAGCACTTAACCATTTTATTATTTTGTGAATAAACTGTGTTCTGTGTTTGGAGGACTTTGGCTGTGAGGTGTATTTGTACTTGGATTCATTGCTATTAAAAACTTAGAAAGTTGATAGAATAACAGGTCTTGCATTAGCATGAATTTTCTGAGGCGTATGAAGTCTAAAATGCACACCTCTCAACCCATTAGAGTAAGAAATCTGGACAAAGCCATAAGGAACAACTGTTAAATATTGCTATTACAAACTTAGAAAGTTGATAGAATAACAGGTTTGGCATTAGCATGAATGTGCTGAAGGGTATGAATTCTAAAATGCAAATGTCTGTCAGTATTTTCCAACTGCAATCTTTAATGATTTGCCACTAATTCGCCAGAAAGCCACAATGCTATGAAAAATGAACCAAAAATATAAGGCAAATATCTGGGCAGTCTCTGGCAATCTGTACAGTTCAGAGATATAGCAGACACTGTTAGTGTCCGTGGAGCATACCTCAAATTCAAAGCCTGCCATGTCATCACACTTGTAAAAACACAGCTCCCCACAGATAATGTTGCAGAAATAAATGTGCATACTCCTACAGTACAAAAATAAAACACAACAGCTTAATTTTTTTTCAGTCCCCAATAAAGTTTAAGCATAGCTGAGCGAGTGTTTGCATCACATAGCTCTGCTCAGCCTAGCTTACACATCATAAGGAGCTTAATAAGTATATACTCCATAACATAGCAATGTGGAAATAGTGAAATGGTTAGAGTGCTGTCCTTGCAAGTAGTTGCTCCTGGGTTGAACCCCAGTAAAACCAAATAGTATTTTACATGTGAAAGCAGTACATAATTTATTTTTTTTAATAATTAGGTAGTAAATAACACATATTTGTTAACCAAAGTATTGTAGTAGGTCCAAATGTGAGGTCTCAGTGTAATACAGTTGTGAAACTCCCATATAAACACAAGTGCCCCATACAGTATAGTCACACAAGAATTCATGTAATGAAAGTACATTGGGGGATTTCAGAGAAGGTAAACAAATTTATAATATGTCAGGATTGATGAATCAATCCCATACAGGTGGTAGTCCATAAAATAAAACATAAGCAATGCTAAGCATTGCACAGCTATGCTTACCAGGTGTAAGCATTGTGTAAATATGAATACTAAGCAATGAGTAGCCCAGCTAAGTGGATTTGCCCATTGGTAAGCAGTGCTGAAACTGCCCCTTTAGGCACTTCCAAACTTAGCTAAGCAGGTTTGCCTGTAGCTTAGCTTAGCTCAGCATATTCAAAACTGTCCAATCACAGCAAAGGGTGGAAAATTGGCCATATTTAAACCTCGCAGGTGGGAATTCAGCCCATAACCAGTTGTAACTCACCACTGTAGGCAGTATGGCTAGTGTAGGAGAAGGCATATGCTTTTGGGTGCAGCACTGGGGCATACAGGAGTCCAAGGTCATGGTCAGGCTCCTTCTAAAAAACATGATGTGAGACTGCTGCAGGACCAGTACCAGGGCTCCCAATAGAAAGCAGAAGCCTGGGAAAGTCTCACCTGTGATTTCAGCAGTGCCACTGGTATCTCTTGGACTGATGAGCAGGCCCGGCACCACTATGATGACTTGAAGCAGAGGAAGAGGAAGCTCTTGGAACAGTGAGTCCAAGAAGCACGACAGAGGGGTGATGTCCCAGCAATGAGTAAGTAGTCATAGCAATAACTGTTTACCAAAGTCCAGCCTGTGTATGTGATGGATAGCTATGCATAAATGTTTCTCTACTTCATTACAGCTCCAGCTGAGTGGGCTGTGAACCAGGAAGCCCATGCCACCATGTTGCAAAGGCTGCATCGCAAGGCTGGTGAGTAACAATCTATCTTGTAGTATTCATACCAAATAAATATAAAGGAGTAGAATGTCACCTGGCAGTATTAAAAATGGTTATGGTTTGTACTGAATAAAGCAGACAATATTACAGTAATAGTCTCATAGAGGTTATATATAAATAAAAATTTAACTGCCTGTCAATAAAATTCAAAACCCTGGACTGGTTGTGTTTACTCTGGTATGGTATGATTTGAAATGTGTACAGGTTATGCATAGTAACTATAGCTCTGAAAGCATTAAACAATCAAGTCTCATCTGACAAAGTTAGTGCCTCTATAACACATGAGATTAACTGATATTAAAAATGTCATGCACCAAGATCAAATATCTGAATAGTAATATTGTGTTAACCACAGTTTTCCACACTGTGCTATGTGAAAAGGTATGTATAGGAATGTATGTATAAGAATGTTGTAATTACAAGGTCAGATTGTACAACAAAGAGAGAATGGGAAAGAAATCATTCAAAAAAGCGACAGCAGTTTCTCAATAGCTCCTTCTGATGAAACACCCACCTATTATATTTTTAGTAGAAACAGCCATGGTTCAAATCCTGGGACTGGTAGTATATATATATATATATATATATATATATATATATATATATGTGTATATATATATATGTATATATATATATATATATATATATATATATATATATATATGTATATGTATATATATATATATATATATATATATATATATATATAAAACCACCATTTCTGAACTTTGTTCAGATTTGCTTTTATAATGGTTGTGAGCTATGGTGAGAAGTGAGAACTGAAGTTGTATTTCTCCCATTATTGTTTTTGTTGTTTGCCCAGGCTGTTTGTGCTAAGGTGTGAAGTGAGAACTAAACTTGTATTCCCTCATTATTGGCTTTGTTTGTCCAGGTTGTTTGTGCTAAGAGGTTGAGAGCTATCTAAATTATTACTATTAAATTTGTCTTCCTATTTTTCAAACTGCTGATTTAGCATAGTGGTATGTTGCACTGACTGTAGCGCATATGGTTCTGGGTTCAAGACATGCATGGCGATAATGCAGCATTTTATTCTAGCAACTTTCCAAAATTACATAAGCAATGTTTAAAATGTGTCCCTGTTTTTTGGGCTTTTGCCCCCCCCCCCATAAAAGTTGGCTTTTTCCAGATTTCTTGTGCTGCAAAGTTCAGAGATACAGCTGAGTGTCGACATTTTACAAGTAGCTGAGAGCTGCAGGGGAACTTAAGTTTAGTGCTGCTTATGCTTCAGCTTGTACTGTTAATAGCACAACAGGTAGTATATTTGCTTTTGATGCAGAAGGCTGTGGGTTCCTCTCCCACAGTAGTTAGATGCATTGCTGATACTGTACTGTATTGTAAAGGGGGGTGGATGCTGTAGCCTGTTTTGGCGAAGATATCTAGTAGCAACTATGAACCTGTTATCAGTTTGCCATCCATTCCCTATTGCAATATTACTAGCGTATCATTGTTTTTAATGCAACATAGGCAATTTATTCCTCAAGGGCAACAGGCACATTATTTGTAGATGAAACCATGAAATATAAAGTTGTTTGCTAGCAGCAGCCTCCTCATTAGTTACAGATTTCTAATGTGGAATTATGTAGATGGCTTTTACTAGTTCAGAGATTGTGCATATTTACTGATACTGGTGGACTGTAGATGTTTGAGTAGACTTTATGATGGAAGGTGTATCAAAGAGCATGTGTATGTTTCATGTGCAAGGGGCCTATGATTTGAAAAACAGCCCAAAGTTAATCTTTATCTGCCACTGGCAAAATGTATTTCCTTTGAATGTGGGTTTCAATGCTGTCTCAATGAATGTGAGTTTCAAGGGCAGAGAAGTTTTAATGCTAAGTCTAGTTTCATTGTGAGACTGCATTGCTTTGTTCAACAGATATGTATTGGTGTTCATGCTGTAAAATGCAAAATAAAACTTTTCTGGCAAATCATTTAGGAATGAAGTCACTAAATGACCGACGTTAAGTTTCAGACGTCATAATCTTCAGAAAAATGCATGCTAAAGCAAGACCTGATATTCTATTAACTGTCTTAAGTTTATATAAGGTCAATTTTTAGTACTGTTTGTATGTTCCCCCAATATATTTGGCCTTGTCCAGATTTCCTGTATTAAGAGGTTGAGAGGTATGTGCAAATAAATCGCTTTATAGAATTAGGAATATCCACACCTCTCAACTGTCCCAATTTTGGCTCAAAATGTTGCTCTCCCCCTAATAATCTCTCCACAAAATAGCAATTTTGGAAGAAAACTTGGAGGGTTTACTTTTATAAATAACTGTAATGATCAGAGTTATACATTACTTTTATTTCAGAAATGCATGTAGATTCTCTAATTTTGTCAGCTGCTCAAGTTAACTGTGCTCATATTAAAATGGTGTCCCTTCTTTGACAGGTTCCCAGCTGTATTGTCTGGCAATTTTATATTTTTGCATCACATTTTTGGTCAGTTTTTCATAAAATTGCAGTTTTCTGGCAAATTAGTGGCAAGTCATTAAAGACTGAAGTTAGAAAATAATGGCAGACATTTGAGTTTCAGATTTCATACCTTTCAGAAAATTCGTACTAATGCAAGACCTACTACTATTCTATTATCTTTCTAAGTTTATAAGAGCAATAGTTAAAAAAAATGTCCTCATTTTTGGGCCTTTGCCTCAGTTTTATTTATGAGTTTGTTGCTCTAGAGGTTGAGAGGTGTGTGTGTGTGTGTGTGTGTGTGTGTGTGTGTGTGTGATTGAACTTGTTGTGTATATAAAGGGGAGGTAGTTAGTGGTATAGTTATTCTGAAGAAGTTCGTCATGGCGGACGAAACCCGGGTAAATTCTGTTGGATGTGTTCATTGCACGGCGTTGTGTTGGCTGTACCAGTTTGTATGTTTTTAAGAATAAATTCCATTATTGCTGCAGATTCGTTGGTGAATATTCTTCAGCGTGGAACTTTTTTGTAATAGTGAGAACATTTAACCTTGATAAGGAGGTACGTGCTATTGCTGTGGTTTACCCAGACCGTGGAACTTCCTGGTCGTCATTTACCAGAATAGTTCACTTTGATGGCAGAGTGTTTACGAACTGCGTGAGTAACGTTAGGTTTGGAAATGTCGGTGAATTGACATGTGTGTGTATGTGTGTGTGTATATATGAGTGTGTATATATGTGTGTGTGTGTATATATATATATATATATATATATATATATATATATATATATATATATATATATATATATATATATATACACACACACACACACACACACACACACACACACACACATATATATATATATATATATATAGGGGGTGTGGGGGCGCAGCCCCCCACATATTATAAACATTTTAAACTATACACAGTGATACATACAAGTGCAATAAATAACTGTTTCCAAAAGAGAATATATAACCAAGATATGTGGGGGGCTTCGGGCTGTGCCCCCCACACCCCCCCTTACTATATAGACTAACTCCAGGGTCGCACTACAGTGGGGAAAAGGCCATTTATGACTTTCACTGAAATTTGTTTCAGTCAACTGAGTTTTCAGTGAAGTGAGCTTTCAGTGAAGTGGTCCTAGTAATTTAATTTTCAATCAAGTGAGTTTTCAATCAACCGTAGTAGACCCATAAATATATATATATATATATATATATATATATATATATATATATATATCTATATATATATATATATATATATATATATATATATATATATATATATATGTAGTGCAGTCGGACATGTGATCCACACTCTGAACCTTGTACTGCAACAAATTTGACCATAGGCTGTCTAAATGAGGGTGAAGGGGCCCAAACTACAGACCTCTTCGAATTATTGCCCTCATCCCTTCCTTCCCAGCAAAACTGTTTTGCCTTGCAACAAAACAACAAGGCCTGCTAAGTTTTGAACCCAGGGCCTTGTAAACTATGATCAAAGCAATGTACCATTACACTATCTGAGCCCATAAAATTGCAATGACATTCAAAATATATCAGTTAGTCAGTCATTCAAGAGTAGGGAAAAGAGTAGGTAGAATCAGTCAGGTACTCTTTATATATATATATATATATATATATATATATATATATATATATATATATATGGAGATGCATATATGTGGACACATATACATATTTTATATATATATATATATATATATATATATATATATATATATATATATATATAAAAGACAGAGACAGAGAGAGATATATCTACATTTATATCCACATATATGCATACATACATATATAAAGAAAGGTGAATAAATGCCTACAGGTATACATAAATATATGTATATGTATACATAAATATATAGAAATATATCACAGCTGCAAACACATGCAATCAGAGGGTCATGCTGCTGTAGACTAGAAGCGTAAATCGGAAAATGCACTTACTGGAATTATCCCTTAAAATGGGGAACAATGACATCTGTGCTGTAACAGAGACCTGGTTAAAAGCAGCAGGAAGCACCCCTGCACTACCAGCCTATAACTCATTCCACAACTTTTGGCTGCAGAGCCTGGACTGAAGCTCCAAAGGTGGTTGTATTTTCATATTCATTAAGGATGCACACACCTTCAAAGTGGTAGATTAACATTATGCATTATAGATCCTGCAGGCGTAGCTGACATTGTGAAAGACAGTGGTTCAGGTTGTAGCCTGCTATAGGTCGCCAAATATGTCCCAAGACTCACACTCCATGTCACTAAACACCCTGTCCAACGTAACATTCTCATACTGTTTGACTTCAACTACCCCACCATTAACTGGGAAAGCTACTCATGTACTGATGCACATGGCCATCACATCTACCTGGTCCTTCCTAATATGAGTGACAGTTGCTCTACACCAATAGTCAACTCCCATCTTGTTGTACCTAAACACAAATTAATCACCTTTGGAAAGCCACAGCCCTACCCCCACCCCTGCAGAGGTAACCATCATGAAAAAGCCTTTCCAAAGCTAACTATGGCCTCCTAACAAAGAGGTGGCTAAACTCACAGAAGCCATGCAAATGGAGGCTAGTTGCATGACAGCTGAATCAAACAACAATGCACTATGAACACATACACAAATGCATGGATACCGCCATAACCAATACAACCAGGACCCCCACCTCCTAAAAAAGAAGCAGATATGGTGGTCCCCTGCCATAAAGAAACTGTACAACAGAAGGAGGGAACCAATATGGAATAAGGTGAAATCTCAAGACTGAAAATAAACCCTTATCAGCCTCAATTAAAAGTTGAGATCCCTCATCAAATACCACAAAGTTAGCTGTGAGAACAGAATTGGAGCACTGAGTAAAGACAACCACAAGGCCACATACAGTTATGTAAAGAATCTCCATGGCAATACCAAGATTTCTTCTGAGCTACTAGACAATGGTACCTCCCGGACTGAGCCAACAAATAATGCCAATATATTGGCTGACATCTAGAGTGCAAACTTTACCCCCCCCCCAAAGGACCAATCATAATATTAGTACACTGCCAGGCATCCAGTATTACTGCAGCACAGGTTAAACCACTACTTTCCAAGGCCAAGAATACAGCTTCTATGGGACATGACAATATCCCTGACTATGTTCTACGTGAATTACAGAGTGACCTGGCACCTCACCTGTGTATCCTGTTCAAGCACAGCCTCACCTCAGGCTTTGTCCTTACTGAATTGTGCACTTCTGCAGTCACCCCTCTCCACAAATGAGGTGTGACTATAGCCCCTGGGAAATACTGCAACAACTACCTGACAAGTCTTTTATGCAGAGCTGTGGAATGCATCATCATCATGCACCTAATAAACAGGGATATGGGAATCTGCAGACTCAGGATCCCACAAAGTTTACTTTTGTGAAGGTTAGGTCATACCTGGTCATTCATCCTGGTCAACTGCTTGGCGTCAGTCACCTGAACTGTGGATGAAGGCAAGGTGGCACATACAGCCTACCTTGATCTGGCCAAAGCCTTTGATAACATTCCCCAGTCAGGAATCATGTAATAACCCAATAATCTAGGCATCAAGCCCTATAACACTAGGTGGGAGCAGAGGCACAAACACAGGGGTAGATTGGACATACTGCTGTCATACATTGAGACAGTTGCAGATGTCACTGGGTTTGTTGTAACATCCATTATGAGGAATATGACATTGGTAATACCAAAAGATGTATTTACTGACTGCATTCCCCAGAGTCCACGACTTATTTATCAAGGACACTAACTGTCTGGGGAACAGACAAAACATAACAGGTACACATGTGGACAGTGTGCCAGTGAAGAGGTATGTCAGAAACATATCACTGTGAGTTGTGACGTCACTCACTAAATGCATGTCCATACAAACCCTGTCAATCTATCAATCCACCATGTGTATAACAGCACTGATGACATAGAATCTGTTCACAAATCTGGGGATATGTCCCCCATGTTGGTTGACTGTCTTCACATGTCCTGTCCTGTGACATATTGCCACCTACTGTATGTGAATCTGTAGGTCACCACCTCTTTAATGTTCCTCACACAGGCAAGGAAAAGGGCCAAGGCCCACATTAGGGAATGCCCCATATGTCGGACCTAGCAGCAGTGTCCAGGCCCACAGCACAATACAATGTGGGCACCAACACAGTGGTATGGCCGTAGCTATACCTGGCATCTGCACATCTGTACAGAGGACAGATAGAAAGTAGATAGCCAATAGGTTATGCATTAGGATAAATGTTTTGAAAGATAGATGTCTGAAACTGAAAGGCATGCCATTACTACATGACAGCAGTCATGTAGTAATGGCATACCATTACTACATGACAGCAGTCCTCAATGACATGTCCTAAAACATAGAGGTCTACAGTTAATATCGATATATCAGATCAATATCCAATAGGAGATACATAAAAACATACAGCTCAAACACCAAGAACACGATAATCAGTCTTCAGAGTCCAGCTTTGGATGCAGGGGTGTATGGGTCCAGTACTGCAATCTGCAATCTACTCCAACTTGGAAAATCACTGTTAAAAGTAGTAACATAATGATGCAATACATGCAAGTGTGACTGCATATAACCTAGGATGCTACCCAAGTATGAAACAAATACAAACAGAAAAGAGTGTGGTACTACCTGTGATGCCCATGCCCTGGCTCAGCAATCAAGGAGCCTCAATCCTCACAACTAACACCAGCAAGGGGGCATTTCATATAGGAGGAAAGGATAACAAGTACACACAGTAACGTGCAATTTCCTTTAAGAGCACACAGAGATCACAGTCAATCTGGGGCTGGTCACTCCCTTGCTCTCCAGGTCCCCAATAATACTCCCCACTGGCACAGCTATAAGGTTCAGATCTCAGCCAGCTGGGCAAGCTAAAATCTCCAGCTATCTCTCTCTGTCCAACCAGTGCTTCATGTCCCTGCCAAGTAGCTGCCACACACACACACGTTGAGATAATATTTTATACAACCACACAGACACTTCTGGGGAAGGCTGGCACAGGTTCTCCAGCTGTGCCCCTTTTACCCAGACTATATGGCAGAAATCACTGCCACCACCCAGCTAATATTTATCAGATACTCAAAGGCCCTTATAAGGGTGTCCAATTATTACTGTGCAATATTATTATCCAATTGGTAGTATAACTAAACAGTCAAGGCTTATTAGAGTGACTTGGTATGGTAATCACTATAAATATGCAATGTACTCTAGAGCTTAAATTATCTCTACACAAAACAGCCACAGTTGAAAGGTTTAAAAATATTTAATAATAAATACTAAAAACACAAGACAGTACTTCTTACTACACAGTGCTAGTCAAGAGTTCAGAGATCACAGAGAAATACTTAAAATAATTCAGTAATACAGTTCTGACATCACAGAAAAACACTTAGACTTGTGTTTTCTCTTAGAAATAGCTAGAAACTAGAAAGATTAGACTAAGATAAACTTACTTATAGAGCAAGACAGTGCTGTGAGTTGGATGGTCAAGACAAAAATGCATAATAATCTCTGATTCTCTCTGTTTTTAAAATCACATTCCTGGTTTCCATTACATCATTCTTCACACTACCTGGGTTCCCAGGCTAACAGAAACTACATTTACATTCTTAACATCTCCTTTTGTTATCTTGCAGCTGGTCAGGAAGCAGAGCAATAAAAACACATTTGCATGTTTAAATCTAGCAATTTAATCCATGGTTAAAACAATAGAAAGAATGTCTTCATCTAGACAGGCTGGAGCTGACTTTAGATCAAAAGGTCACAACATGCTTTACTTGGTCAGCTTTCTGCCAGCAGAGTGTACTGTTGTTACATTTTTTTCAGTTCCACATCTAACAGCAGTTCCATTTATGACAACAAGCTTGTGTCTTACATTAATTTTTACAAATAATAGAATTATCTATAAAATTCTATATGGCTAGGCTGGCAGCCTTCACACACCCATGTATACTCAGGTGTCCCATACAGTATACTCACACCCCTTGCTACTGTAATGACAGCACATAGAAGCATGCTATGTACATGGAATTAAATACACTTATTAAAGATGTCATTATACTACTGTTTGATCAGATTGAAATGTGATCACTGGTTACCAGGGCTGAGCTATGCTTAGCAGGTTTAAGCATTGCTTAAATGTAAATGCTAAGCAGATTTGCACACTGGAAAGCAAGCCTAAACAGTGTAAGCACATATTAATTTAACTGATACGTTGGCAGTGCCTAGTTTCACACAAACCTGCTTACAGCCATTTTAAAGAACCTTAATCACCCTATCTCCATCAAGCCTTGTTCTGTCCAGCAAAAAAATAAATAACCCTTGCAGGTCTTGAACCCAGGACCCTGTACACTATAGGCACAGCACTTAACCACTAAGCCATCTGAACTACACAAATATTGCTTGCTTTTTCAAATATATCATTCAGTACATGTACTGAATAGTAGTGAACAACTGCTTTGAGTACTACACTTTTTTACTACTTGTTAGTGAAAACAATGTGGAATCAGTCATGTTTCTATATTTAAATATACACATATCAGATAAATATGGTGAGATACATCTGAGAAGGAATATGCAACACTCATGTTTACACATAAAAAGGATATATATATATATATATATATATATATATATATATATATATATATGTATATATGTATATATACATATATATAAGCCCATAACATGTAGTGGAGTCAAACCTCAGCACCATAACTCTCATCCTCTTAGTGCAAGGGAACGTAATGTAAGTATTGCAGTTATAAATGTAGGATGTTGCTACAGTAACAGGGTTTGTGTCAGCATACATGTTCTGAAGGAAGGCTCTTCTGAAACTGACATGTATGCCATCAATTACTGACAGACATCATAAAATCATCATAGTGAAGTACCACACAAATCACAGTAACAATTCTGTGGAATACAGCAGAAATATGAGCAATAAACGTGGACAGTCTGAAACAATCTGGTCAGTCGAGATGAATACACAGAACTCCTTAGTACAAGAAATGTGGACCAAGCCTGACAAAGGGGATGTTTAAAGCCATGAAAATGGGGATATATCCTAAATACTGGAGTAGATAAGCTCACACAGTTGATGCAGTCACACCCTCCTGTCTGTCCTAACATATATTAACTGGAGGGGCACAAGTCCCAAGCCCACATACCTCCCACTCATTAGTGACATACATCTTCACAGCATCCCACTGCTTTGTCAGAAATACACAACACAAATATCTGGACATAATATCCCACTAGGGTAAATACATTGAGCTGCTAGGCATGTCATCAAGCACTGCCTAAACTACAGGGCACAACACTAACCCAATTTTCCTATGGGGGAATACACATGTAATTGCAAATACAGCAGGCACTACAGGCATGTAACAGCATGGAGTAATAGACACCAGTGTGAAAGTGTATACCCACAGCCAATCTCAACACAGTCCCAGTCACATAATGGTAAGCCTAATTAATATGTGGCGTGTGTGAACAAAACCCATCATCATGTTTGCCACTCACACACTTCCCCTACATATACTGGCCCAATTCACAGTGTAGTCTGATGCCTGACTGTGGTATGGGACATGTCTCAGTCTGGCCCTACAAACATATAAGCTGATAGGGTACCAGAAATTGGAGCAGCATGGCAACATCAGATACAACAGGACCAAGAACACTGATAGACGCTGGAGAAATTGTATCTACAGTCCGCCTCGATCTCTGCAAAGCATTTGACACAGACTTCCACTCCCACCTCCTTAAATATCTGTCTAACCTTAGTCTATCTAAAAACTCCCTAACTTGGTTCAGTAGCTATCTCACTGACAGATCTCAGGCTGTTAAGTGGCAAACTGGCACCTCAACCTTCCTTCCCACCCCAATCGGGGTTCCCCAAGGATCCATACATGGTCCAATGCTCTTTAATATATTCATTAATTATTTCCATGCCGCTATCCCAAACACTAAGATAGTACAATACACAGATGACTCAACCCTAATCTGCTCCACTTCTAACCTACCAGAGCTCCAAACAATATCTCAAATCGCCTTCTCAACTACAGAGAACCGGATGCTTCAAAATCAACTCTCTCTAAATGCCAACAAATCTAAGATATTACTTTTCACTCCCTCTAAATCACTCACAATCAACAAAAACTCTTTCAAAATAATTAGCCATACCAACTCATCCATAGAAGTTGTTTCACCTGCTAAACTTCTTTGGGGTTACTATTGATGAACACCTCAGATTCGATACTCACATTCAGCTAAATATTAAGAAAACACATCAAAAACTTGGTATGTTGTACAGAAACTCCCACTTTCTCTCACCATCTACAAGACAAACACTCGCTACTACCTACTTACTACCATCACTCTTGTATGGTGCTCCTCTTCTAGCTAACCTATCTTCCTCTATCACTTCCAGACTAGAAATCTGTTACAACAAAATCTCTAAATTTGCCACTAAATCCAAATACACCTCCCACCACTGTTTATCTCTCCACCAGCTTCAGTGGCTAGAATTTCCCAATTTCCTTATCTACCTCCAACTCACTTCAGCCCACAAACTAATTTTTAAACCCACCAGTTGCCCAACTCTAACTAACATCTTACCAACATACACCCCTCACAGAACTCTAAGATCTGCCCACCAAAATCTACCTTCTGTATACAAACCAAACCGTCCTGCCAGCCAACTTCTCCTATCATTTTCCCTAGCAAAAAAATGGAATTCTCTCACATTCCCACTTCACCCAAAATTGGAACTGCAGTTGCACTCAACCCACCTAGACCACTAAGCCCCTACCACATGTTAATCTACCCCATACTGACTACCTAAAACAGTAGCCTCACTTTGAATATAACATTACTTAGCATTCTTTATCTTAAATGTATATATTGTAAATAGCTTTCCAAATGTCCTCCTTCCCCTTCCTGGGGAAGATTTTCTCTATTGGCAATTCTTAAACTTTGATGCTATTAACTAAATCACCCTCACTTCTCATCCTGAATGAGGATGTATACACTTCTTATCCTGAATGGTGATGTATACACCCCACCTTCTCTTGTTCTTTTCTGTCTGTCTCATCTACATACTTTTTAAATAATGTACTTTTCACCTACATTCACCCCTCTATGCAAATTTGTGTTTACAAAAGTCATTCTGTAACTACATTCTAATCAATAACTACAGTCAAATGAATAACAACTGTTATTTTACAACCTTACTCTCATCATCTTCCTCCTCTGTGCAACTAATCATCTGTCTCAACTTGTCCCAATCCTAATACAATTGTATGTATGAATATAATGTACAAATGTATGCATGCAATACATGTTGCCATTTTCTGACTGTACCCTAATATGTTTTACTATGTAATTTAACTTTTTGCTTATTGTCACTGTGTATTATAGATATGTAATGATACTTTATTGCTTATTGTTACTGTGTTTATGGAGCTTTTCTCCCCGGGCCTCCAGTGAAAATGGCCTCCCTGAGCCCAGTGGACCTCCCCGGTCATCAAACTGGAAATAAATAAATAAAAATATCTACCCCAGTCTCTACACAGGCCAAATAACATATTCACAATACACTGCTACAGAATAGTGACACTCTGTCAACAATCGCCAAAAGTACACAGACCTCACTACTGTACAGACTACAACTGAATATCCAGGTTTTGTCCTCAAATATAAGGTCTCCTATACATAATGTGTCTGGCAGTCTGATATATCACTGGCTTGATATCAGGAATGATGTCAGTAAATAATGATATACTGTACATATCCACCTCTTACTGCATGACATATGGACAAAGGGTGACATATGTGGGGGGCAGAGGCACAAACACAGGGCCATTATTGACATACTGCTGTTATAAACTGAGGAAATTGCTGGTGTAACAGGGTTTGTTGTAACATATCTCTTTTGAGGGATATAAAATCAGAAACACACATAGATGTTACCATTTACTGACTGCAATCATTAGAGTATGCTACTACATTTTTAAGACAAAAAATGTGTGAGTAACACACCAAATATAAGACTCAAA